>NC_031981.2:36166741-36299241 GCF_001858045.2 Oreochromis niloticus | reverse complement strand
AAATACATGCGTTGTTATGGTTGCTATGCACTTGGCTTCCAGTGTGCCACTGTAGGTTTCGCAGTCTTCTCTTCATGTCCGAACAACTTCTTGCTACTTGCTCAATTTTCACTCAACTTCCACAAATTATACATCAAAACGTAGGTATTTTTGCTGGCTTTCCGAAAATGTCACCATCATTGTTGTGAGACTTATAGAATTTTGGCAAATCTCCTCAGAGCAACACAAAGTCTGAAAACTCTCCATAGAAAGTCAATGGAGAGTTTGTTCAAAATCACCACTTGATTTCTGTAATGAGAGGCATATTCGAATCGTCATATCTCCTTAACGAAGCGAAGTTAAAACATGAGGCTTGTCCCGGTATATCTTCAGACACTCCTGATGCTCACAATTCAAGAATTTTTTTCTCACCTATTACCGTTCTGAGATGAGTTACACTTGTTTGAGCGTAGGAAATTCGTCCTTCGCTCAGATTTCTTCAGATTTCAAACTCTGGAAATGAACCACTTTTTTCTCTCGTCATAACTTTTTGTTGGATTTCCACAGAGACCTGAAAATTTCCATGATTGTTCACCAAAGCCTGCTGTCTCTTACGGTGAAAAAATGATATTGATACTCCAAATAGATTTAGAGTTAGAAAGTGTTGTTTGAGGGCAAGTCAAGGCAGTTTTTGCTTTGCTCTACTCAGTTATGGTGCATTTGAAGTCAAATATCTTTAATAATTCAGATTTTAATGATACATTGTCAACACTTTAAGATTCCCCCATCTCTTCTGAACAAAACGGTGTAAGAATGACCGTTCTAGCCCCTATAGTTAGGAAATTATGGTCATTTGTTTGAGGGGAGTCGTCATTATGAGAAATAGACTGCAAAAATCCTGTGTCTCTCTGTGCCGCATGCACCTGTTTTGGCGGGAAAAAGTGCACAGGCTCTCTGATTGGTGGATTCAAATTCAGCAGCTCCCAGGCTGCTTGACTGAGCTAGAAACTTACTTCTCTCTCCCTGTGTGTGTGTGTGTGTGTGTGTGTGTGTGTGTGTGACAGAGAGAGAGAAAGAGAGGGCGAGACAGAGTTTTTATGGGAGCATCTTATTGTATGATTTAAATTCAATATATTTAGACTGGTTGACTGAATTTGATCCTGTGTGTGTCTCTCTGTGCATGTGTGTTTCCATATGTTTCCATATTTGTGATTGTGTGACTGTTACACTTTTTTTGCTGAGTTTTTTTTCATTTAACAAGTACATTTGAAGGACCCTTAGCATGTTCAGCATTTTTTCAGCTGTCCATTTTGCTTTTCCAATTTTTCTGTTTAAGTTATTACTATTGTGCTGAATCATACTATTTCTGCTATTTTATAAGATTTGTGCTAAATATAGTATTTCTGATTAATTATAGTTTTTCTACCAAATCATATTACAGTATTTTTGTTTTTATACCATTTTTATAAGATTTTTATATTGCTTAATATAGTATTTCTGCTTTTTATAGGATTTGTGCTTAATATAGTATTTCTGCTTTTTATAGGATTTGTGCTTAATACAGTATTTCTGCTAAATGTAGTATTTATGCTTAATCACACTATTACTATATATTTCTGCCAGCTTCCCAGCCAGCCAATCATATCTGAGGTCTGCAGTTTCTTCTCTCGTCATATCTCAGCGACGGATGTACAAAGAGTAATGAAAATCGCAGTCAAAGTACACCAAAGTCCGCTGATTCACCCAGTACAAGAATTATGCTCCTAGTCCACCTAGTTTTGGAGTTACACGACGTTTTGTAACTCCAAAAAACGGCGCTCTTTGCCTCACACCGCGATCTAATTCTGACTGCTCATCACCCTGTTTCCCAAGAGCTCACTGTCTTTCCCAGTGGCGCAGCTGGTAATGACACAGGTCTGCAACCCAAACGTCGTGGGTTCAACTCCACCTTGGACAACATGTTTTTTGCCCTACAAATAAATACACTATCACAGACCACTAATTCATATTCATCATTTATTACAATTCTGAAAACTTTTTACCAGCTTTTCTAATATGGACCTCAGATTCTTCTTAACACTCCATGGCACAAATACTCTTCCCTTTAGGCTCTGTGAATGTGTGTGTGTATCAATATTTCTCCCATTTTAAAGTATTACTCATCCATAATTGGATTTCTCTTAAATCAAAGTACTTTTACTACATCTTAGTACTTCTGCTCAATCATAGTATTTCTGCTAAATCATGGTTTTTGTGCCAAGTCATCAGAATCATGTTTATTGGCCAAGTATATGTGCAGACAAATACAAGGAATTTGGTTCCGGTAGATGGTGGCTCTCGAGCACAGCAATGTAAATCTCACACACACACACACACACACACACGCACACACACGCACCCACACACACACGTATCTATATATACATTACACATGCATACACATACATACACAAAGCTGTGTAAACCAACTATAAATAACTAATCTAAACGTATATACATAAAATACAGAAATGAAATGAGGTGGAATGAATACTACAGAATGTACATAAGGTGCAGTTGCAGTCTGGCAGTGGGAGCAGTGTGACAGTTCAACTGTTTAGAAGGGAGATGGTGAGGGGAAAGAAACTGTTCCTGTGTCGGGTGGTCCTGGTCTGCAGGCTTCTGTACCGTCTGCCAGAGGGCAGCAGATCAAAAAGTCTGTGTCCAGGGTGTGAGGGGTCTGTGATGATTTTCCCTGCCCGTTTCCCGGTTCTTGAGAGGTACAGATCCTGGATGGAGGGCAGGGGGGCGCCGATGATCCTTTCTGCTGCCCGTACAGTCCGCTGCAGTCTGCACCTGTCCTGTTTAGTGGCTGCACCATACCAGACTGTGATGGAGGAGCACAGGACAGACTCAATGACTGCAGTGTAGAACTGGATCAGCAGCTCCTGTGGAAGACTGTACTTCCCCAGTTGTCTCAGGAAGTACATCCTCTGCTGGGTCTTTTTGAGGATGGAGTTGATGTTGGTCTCCCACTTCAGGTCCTGGGAGATGGTGGTACCCAGCAACTTGAAGATCTCCACAGTCGACACAGGGCTGTCTGATATGATGAGGGGGGGCAGAGTTGAGGGATGTCTCCTGAAGTCCACTGTCATCTCTACAGTTTTAAGAGTGTTCAGCTCCAGATTGTGCTGACTGCACCATTGTACCAGCCGCTCAACTCATCATAACATTTGTGTTATGTTATAGTATTACTACTAAGTGGAGGAATTTCTGTCATGTTACAGTATATGTGCTGATTACAGTATTTCTGCCAAATATAGTATTTCTGATTAATTATAGTTTTTCTACCAAATCATATTACAGTATTTTTGCTTTTTATACCATTTTTATAGGATTTTTATATTGCTTAATATAGTATTTCTGCTTTTTATAGGATTTGTGCTTAATATAGTATTTCTGCTTTTTATAGGATTTGTGCTTAATACAGTATTTCTGCTAAATGTAGTATTTATGCTTAATCACACTATTACTATATATTTCTGCCAGCTTCCCAGCCAGCCAATCATATCTGAGGTCTGCCGTTTCTTCTCTCGTCATATCTCAGCGACGGATGTACAAAGAGTAATGAAAATCGCAGTCAAAGTACACCAAAGTCCGCTGATTCACCCAGTACAAGAATTATGCTTCTAGTCCACCTAGTTTTGGAGTTACACGACGTTTTGTAACTCCAAAAAACGGCGCTCTTTGCCTCACACCGCGATCTAATTCTGACTGCTCATCACCCTGTTTCCCAAGTGCTCACTGTCTTTCCCAGTGGCGCAGCTGGTAAGGAAATTATAGCCATTTGTTTGAGAGGAGTCCTCACTATGAAAAATAGACTACACAAATCCTGTCTCTGTGCTGCGTGTGTAAAAACAGATGCACCTGTTTTGGCGGGAAAAAGTACATAGCCTTTCTGATTGGTGGATTCAAATTAAGCAGCTCCAGGCTTTTTGACCCACCTAGAAACATACAGGAAACACTGTATGTACAGCCCCTGTTTGTTCACTTGCTTCTGCTGCTGCTGCGTGTGTGTGTGTGTGTGTGTGTGTGTGTGTGTGTGTCTGTATGACAGAGAGAGAGAGAGAGAGAGAGAGCCTTTTTATGGGTGTATCTTATTGTGTGATTTAAAATCAATATATTTACACTGGTTGATTGAATTGGATCCTGTGTGTGTCTCTGTGCATGTGTGTTTTTGTCCTAAATCACAGTATTTGTGCAATGTTTAGGTATTTTTGTTTAAATAAAGTATCTATGTAATCTTGTACCATGTTTGCTAAAATCCTGTATTTCTGAAAAGTTATCTTGTTTCTGCTAAGTTACAATATTTATTCTAATTTCTGCTGCTAAGTTCTGCTATGTTATTGTATTTCTGCCAAGTATTATGTTTTCTTTACGTTATTGCAGTTCTGCTAAGTAATTACATTTTTGCTAAGTTCTTATGCTTCTGCAAAGTTATTACAATTTTTTGCAAAGGTTTTACAACTTCTGCAACTTTTCAGCTTTTTCAGCTAGTTTCAGCTGACAGCTTCAGCTTTACAGCATCCACACTGCATTTTCGCAGGAAATGCAAATTTTTCTAGTTATAAGTAGGTTTTTAGTACCTGCATAAATTATTGATGACTGAAACACGCGTGAAAATATAACATGGTGGATGTATATGTTTTGCTCTGTGCAGTGAGCCCCACCAACATCAGTCACTATAACCTGCCACCAGGCAGCAGCAGCATGAGCCGCTCCAACAGCATCCCCGCCCAGGACTCCTTTGACCTATATGGAGAGGGTCACCCACTGGGTGGCAGCGCAACCTCTCTGGAGGAACGACCACGTGCCATCAGCCGCTCTGGGTCTTTCAGAGACAGCACTGATGAAGGTGAGACACACACTCATTCTCGACGGACTGTCCAGAACAAACCCAATTCCTCACAAATTCCTCACAGGTCAGCATTTTAAATTGTTTTTTTTAGTCCCACAAGTGATTGCAATTTTTCACTTTACATATTCTGAATAAGTAAGCATAAGAGCTGCTGACCAATCAGCCAAATAATTTGTAATAATATAAGTATTGCAAACTGAGTCACAAGGTGAAGACAGTTAAAAGACAAATATCCATGTTTTACCTTAAAAGTCTTTGTTTACTCATGTGGACCGTCTCTGTGTCTTACAGTCCATGGCTCCTCACTGTCTTTGGTTTCCAGCACGTCATCACTGTATTCTGCGGTAAGTATCTAAGAACTGTGACAGAAAGCCCTACTGAGAAAAAAAAAAAAACCCAAACCATAGCAATATATCTGAGATATCACTTCTATTATTTTTTCTGTAGTAATGGCATTCCATACAAACATGTTAATTTCTATATTTTAATATAAATAATTACTTAGAATCACTATGTTCCCTTTTTTGTTAAGGATTTTCAGACTGTAACTATTTGCAAATATTTACCAGGATGAGGTGACAATATTTTATTCAGTCCTAACTGATGTCTTCCTCCACTCACATAGAGCAGTTTGAAGTTGGCAAAGGCAGTTTAGCATCTTCTCTGCCTTTCTCTTTTGGCCATTAGCCTTTAAGAAGACGCCACCATAAAAAAGTGGAGGGAACTAAAAGTAATGGTTGACTGTTCAGATCACAGCTGAACTACTACTACGACAATGATGAGCACTTTAGCTGTACTGGTTTACACAAGTACTACAAAAGGAAATGCATCTATAGGATTTTTTTTTTAGTGCACCACACCTTTGCCCCTCAAAATGGACAATAATAGTAAAAAAGTATCTTGTAGTATTTTTGTCCATCTGATTTTTTTCTTTACCCTTCAATTGTAAAAGGCTGATGGGGTATTGTAATCACCCTGCCAGGGAGTTGGATAAATAGCGTGGACACTGAAGTTTGTGAATGCGATAACCTGAGAGCAAGGCGACGTATGATGTTGTGTTTTGAAATTGATACCATTGGTGCATCTACTGAAAATTTGAGTTCCAAATTCAGTGACCTCAAATCCTGTGAACACAATAAATCAAGGAGGATGTCATCTAGGACTTTCAAACTGATGCCATAGGTGCATCTACATGCAGGCCGAGGGGTAACACTGGCAGTTGCCAGTATTTAAAACAAGATTGATCTTCAGACTGTTTCAAACATTTTTTCTGTTGAGCTCCAAACTTCAAATGTTTGCATACAAAATAAAAATAAAACTGAAATCATCTTTATTTTTTAATTTGAAGAGTGAACATCTTTTCCGTCCCCTCCTATCAGTGATGTTATGTAGCATTCAGTCTTTCCCTTTTCTTCTCTATTTTTGTAGAAGACAAAAGTAAGTTTCTGTAACAGCATTTGTCTGAAGTAACAAATTCTCGACAGTTTAGATTCTGCAGTAATAGCACATGCAGCCCTCAACTCTCGGATTCAGTGAGGTGGGGGATTAGTTTTAGCAAGAAGAATCGATTACCACACACTTCTGCCTGTTTCAGACTGCGCTAGCAATTTGCAAAGTAAACATTCAGATG
This sequence comes from Oreochromis niloticus, assembly GCF_001858045.2. Taxonomy (NCBI): domain Eukaryota; kingdom Metazoa; phylum Chordata; class Actinopteri; order Cichliformes; family Cichlidae; genus Oreochromis; species Oreochromis niloticus. Next base: position 36,292,735 of record NC_031981.2, on the reverse strand, counting down.
AACGATGGAGATGGTTTTGTTTACAAAGTTTTCCATCAGGTTGAGTCGTACTGTACATAAACCATTTCCTCTTTAATTTTTTAAATTTTCTGTCATTTTAATCTACTTTTAATTAAAATGACCCTTTTCTTTGCTTTTGGTGCTTTTACTGATAGAACACATCTCCCCAGAGCAGCAATCAAATGTTTCTAAATTGTTTTTGCTTGATTCTTACAGACAGAGGAAAAAGCTCACTCAGAGGTAAGGGCGGCTAACATTGTGTCCATCTTTCTGTTTGCATGTATGCCTCTCTTTATCAGCTTTCAGCTAAACAGGCTTATAGTTAGAGCCACCGATGCCTTGAAACTGCTCGGTACAGCCACTGAGCAGCTCTGCGGTGTGGTTGAAGGTTCGAGTGCCTTGTGTCTTGCTGTGCTTCCCTACAGGTTGCTTTTGACCTATTTGATTTGATTTTGTGTGGGATTTAGTCCAACATGTCACGTGCATGTCCCTGTTGGCTGATTTTTGTGTCTGAATGTCTTTGTAATGCACAGGGTCTGTATTCAGAGACAATCTGTGCATGTCAATCAAAGCACAAACAGTGATATCTATTTGATATCTGAACTAAACAAAAGAGTGTTTTGTGAATAAATATAAGTAAATTCTGCAGTCAATCATTTTAGCTCTATGGTGCATTGCTTTATCTAATCAGGCATTTTGTAACTCATTACAAACACTACTCTGTAATGTGATCCATGGCTTTGGCTCTTGTTCAAAAAGCCTATTCAGTTTATCACTGATTCTACTTTGATTTTCCAGTTTTGTGGTTTGATTTTCATCCCTTTTCTCTCTACATGTGCTTTAAGTGTAACTTTGGGTCAAACAGTGATCGCAAATACACTGCAGTGTTTCTTTTAACCCTGCCAGATAAGTGGAGTTTAGTATTCTGGGACAGCTCACTCAGTGCAAACTAACAGTCGTGGACTACAGTGACTGTGCAGTAAATCTAAACAAATTTAGAATTCAAAACAAATAATAAAAAGGAAATTATATTTTTGAGTGACTGAATGAAAATATACAGCTAATCTTATCATATGATAATCCAGAAAACTGTTCTTGCTTTCTTGCACTGAGCTGTCCGCTTTGCTAAACTCAGACGTCTGGCTGTTGTGATTTATATAAGTATGAATTTCAGGTATTTGCAAAAACTTTTTGAACCATCTCAGGAATAAATGTCTCCATTTCCTTGCTTTGCTGCTGAAACCATGAAAAGAACATTGCTGTGGCTTGTTGATAACCTCTGTCTCTCCAGCCACATCAGGACTTGCTATTTGATGGAGGCATGCAACATTGCGTTAATTTTTACTCTTTTCTTTTCAATCAAGGGCCAAACAGTCCAAAATTCCACGGTAATCCCCCACACTTTATGTTCACACTTCACTCCAGTGTCTTTTTAAACAGTTTCCCATGTGCCTGCACAATTTTCTTTTTACATCAGAGTTATCACCATGGGAGTTGCAAATTCACATCCCGTTTACATCACAATCAGTCTTACTTTCTTTATGGTTTTTAGGCGCATTAACCAAACGTTCACCTTTGCTTTTTCCTTCCCAACCAGCAAATCAGAAAGCTGCGTCGGGAGCTGGACGCCTCTCAGGAGAAGGTGGCGACTCTGACATCTCAGCTGGCTGCCAACGTGAGTTTATTTACTTCAAAAGGTGCCGTCAAAACAGCCTGAACATTTGCATGATAACCTCCTGTCAGAGAGCTTTTATGGGAGGTGTTGCTTATCAAAGAAGGAAAACAAATCTTTAAGACACCCTCTAAATCCTTTGCTGTGTGTTTGAAGCCCTCATGTGTGTATTTGCTTTTGCCTGTTTGATTTGCCTGGTAGGTTTGTGTCTGTTTTCTTGTCCCTGGTTGGAGCATTTCCTTGCGTGTGCTCGTGTGTCGCATACAGCGAGGATTGTCTCTCTGCTTTTGTCTCAGCTGGTGGGTTTTCAGCGAGGAGCCTCTCCCGAATTCAATCAAGCAGAGAGAATCAAATAGAGATAGATGGCTGAAGAAACAGAACAGGGAGATGAGGATACGTGAATCTAGACACAAGTGCGTCATGCATGGGTGAAACAGAGTAAGATGCAGAGACCTTCAACCCAATAGACAACGTCGTTGTGGTGAGATTTAGTTAGACAGATTTCAGCATCTGACTCCACCTCCCTACCATCAATGCCAAGTGTCTGATTGTGCGTGGAAGCAGTCGGGTTGCTTGCTTCAGTCCTCTTCTTTGATCACAGAGTTGTGCAAAGCTGAAACTGAAGGCAGACAAACTTTGCAAATGGACGAGAAAGCCGTATCTTTATAGGGACAGTAGAACAACTTTATATGTTGGATGTTTACAATTACATCCTTCATGTTCTCTGCTGCCATCAGTGGAGTGTGAAAAAGGCAAAAACAATTCACAGATATTTAAAAGAGCATTATATTTCAGTCTTTCCTGTTTGATAGTTGAGTAGTTGTGCACAATAGCTGATGCAAAACCCTTTGCTTTGCTGTTTTTGGTACAAAGAAGTGTTGGGAAGTCATGTTACTTATTTATGACATGATGGGTGGATGTAATAAATGTAGCTGAGATTACATTTTGTACAAATGTACTTTCTGATGCAGTTTATTTGCAGGAGCGCTTACAATTTAATAGATGACTAGTCTCACTGTGGATCCCTGTGTTATTTCTTCACATCTTGACATTAAATAGAAGTGTAATATGCAACTAGTGTCATAACCAAGCCATATGTAAGCACAGACAAGAGAAACCCACATGCACTAGTGACATATTCTGGAAGTGTATCACACTACATCTACATGACAGCATGGTGGGTTGCTAGTGTTCTAACCTCATCTCATCCTGCCAGTGGGGAGTGTAACTGTGGCAATATCAACCTCAGGAGTCCTCAGATACTCTCCACCCACAATCCAAATCTCATTGTGGTGTGCTCAAGACCTGCCAGAGACGGGTTTTTTTATCATCTCTGTTACTGCCCACACTCTCACGTGTATGAGAGTATGTATTTATATATATTTATAGGTGTATAAAAGCCTACACGTTGTCACTGGTAGCAAATATAAAAACTTAGATTGTTTGATGTGCAAATAAAAGTAAAAAGGTGTTTTTTTTTTCAAAATGTCAGTGTCTTAGGAAGAAGTCAAGTTTTTAAAATCACTTATACAAACTATGTAAAATGTAGCTATTTATTTGTTAGTTCTGCTCAGCTTTGGTGTGAAATAAAAGGTCATTTACATTTGTGTGTGGCTTTCAGTTCAACCCACATTTTGTGAGCATGATGCACAGCTTCAAGCATCAAAATGTCAAAGAATTTTTTTTCCCAGCTGACAGAGAATCTTACATTCCTTTAACAACAGTTTAACAATAACAAAGTCATGATGAAGGCAAAAGATACATTTTTAAGGTTCATGGGGAAGCTGTCGTCTTTCCTTGTCATCGCTCACTGGCGTGGTGCTTTTTCATTTCATCCACACAATTTATAAAAGAGGACCAGAGAGGAAATGTGCCGTGACTGAGATCATGTTATCGTGATCTTATTACATTTGCTGTGCCACCGGATTACGATTATTATTATCTTTTCTTGGGTTTGTGCAGGAAATTGAATGTTGATCTTATAAAATGTATATTATGTTAAGACACACTGTGCCAGAGTCAGTGTTCTCATACTATCTCACCACTACTTTTAGAAACACATGTAGCCTTGCCATCATTTTGATACTGATTTTGATTTTTGGCTGTACTGGAGCAAAATAGACCAGAATTAGCAAAACTGACACCCCATCCTGCCAAAGGGACTAGGGGGCAAAAGTATTAGTCAGTATTTTCTTTCAACCATGAAGGAGATTGGTTTTCCTGTCTTGGCTGACATATTTGGTTTAAGAGTTCATACAAGCAACCCTCCTCCCCCCTTTCTTCTCACCCTTCACTTTGTCAGCCTGACCTTCTTCCCTCTCCTTTTTTCTCCTTTCTGCTCAGCTTAAAAAAAGAGTCAACCCTCCCCAATATTTCCTGTTCATATTCCTTTCCTTTTCCTCCTTCCTGACTTTGGGCCTCCTCCTTTCGTCACCTGCCCTTGTTTTGGACTGTACTGCAGTGTAGGATGTAGCCCAGCAGTAGTTGCTGGCTTTGAACACTGTAGTCATGACTCTGCCTCGTTGGTAACATATAACACCCTCGAGATGTTGTGTACATCTTCAGAGGTGGCATCAAGTAGCTGTGACTTTCTCATCATGATTTAGCCTACTGTCAGCCTTTACCTGAGACCCCAGGATCAGGACAAGGGTCAGAAAACACTATCTGGCTCAAGCCTCCAGAACAGGACAGATGGTTCAGCCCTGGGATGCAGGAGAGTTTGATTGGTGCCTCCCTCAGAGCTGACAGGTGGGCTGGGGGTTGATGAGTTGGAGCCTCACCGGTGGAGTTGGAAAGAGATGTGGAGTTAGAGGGGTGTGTTGGAACAGTTGGCATTTCTAAAGGTCAAGACCTACGCTGATTTAGCCAGGGACACAGAGTGGAAGAGGCAGCACAGGGTGCTATTCCATGCACGTGTCTATTTCTGGACTTGGATGGGCCAAATGTCCTCATAGGCATAGAAAGATGAGGACTTTTCTGATTTTGTCACAACTGTTAGAGGGTAAGATCAGGAACAAATGCTGCTGAATTCGGTAAATGAAAGTGTATAAATGCACTTGGGTGGTTGTGCGTGTGTATATGTGTGTAGATCTGTCTGGGCATGCTTCCCACCTCTCTGTGACACACCAGGCTTGACAGGTGTTTCGGTTGTCTCTTGCTTAGAATGGCAGAATGAACGGACAGCACACACACACACAAACAAATACACACAAAAGTACATGCAGCCTTGATGAACATAAGGTTTCACCAGACATCCCTATAAACACATATAGATAAAACACATGCACAACCAAATCCACACACGCACACACACAAAACCATGATTCCCGCAGAGCAGATGGCATGACGTTGCCAAACATTCACCATCTTTCAGGGATCACTGCGTTCTTATTCTTATTAGCTAAGAGAGACGTCTTTGGCGTCCACGGTGTTTAATTCACAGAAGTTGGATGCAGCAGTGAAGTAATACAATGCTCCCTCTTCAAACCTCCTCAGGACGGCACAGCCAAAGCCTTCAGACTCATGGGCAAATAAAATTTCCACACCAAGCTTTTTTCTGTGCGCAGTCATCAAGCGAAAACTCACTTCAAAGTTATCAAAACGCACCAGATGATTCTCTGTCAGAGCTCTTTTTTTTCAATAGGGGTTTTAAAAACATTTTAATGTTAATTTATAAATGGGCAAGTAGAAATTGCGTTTATTGTATTGACCGAGAAAAGTCAAATTTCATATTGAACTCAGTTCTGAGATTTACTTTTGTAGTTTTGCATAGAGAATGTGTTGGGGGTTTTGTGTGTGTGTGTGTGTTTTATTTATTTCAGTGCTTTCTCTTTTTAAATCTGGATTTTCCATTTGCATAAGAAAACCATAAATAGTGAGCCAAAGCATGTAAAAAAGTAAAAGCACCCTGCACTCAGGCAGGAGCGAGGATTAAGTTTGCATGTCTTCCTGTGTCTGCAGGCTCACCTGGTGGCGGCCTTTGAGAAGAGTCTGAGTAACATGACCTGCCGCCTGCAGAGCCTCACCATGACCGCCGAGCAAAAGGTACAAAAGCTTATTCTTGAATTTAAAATACACTGTGTGGCAACTTCAAAAGAGATTACAGAGAGGAGAAATGATAAGAAATGTGAAGCTGTGTGACACTGAAATATTTCAGTGGGAAGTATCAAGTCGGAGGTTGGTCATTGTGACATAATAAAAATATATTAAAGGCTCAATTCTTGACTCATGAAAGGTTTTCTGCTGAAGGAGTTTACTTGGTAAAGTTTCAGTCCTTTATTGAATATTTCTCTAACAGTGCTCTTAACCTTAACCAAAGTCATTTGACATGCTTAGGATAAAAACTTCAGTGCATTATATGTAAGTAAAAGTATCCAGTTTAATAACAAAAATCTGTTTAACCTCCTAAGACCCAAACTCTTCCACGACATGCATTTTTAATTTCTCTTTGATATTTGGGCATATTGGGGCCCAATGAATGTAAAAACAAAGAATTTCCAGATTTTTTTTTTTACCTTATTTTTGTTTTTAAGAAAAATGAGAGCCACAAATGAGGATATTCATTTAAAATTTTGATAGAACAGTAGCAGTATAATGTCCTCGTAAGTGGATATCAGGCCCATGTAGAGCAAAATTGAGTATTTTGGTCAAAATAACCAAAAATGTGATGTCCACATATGTGGACGGCAGGTCCTAGGAGGTTAAAGCGGTCTTTCCTTCATCATTTTTTGCCTGCAGCTATTTTTTTTCTCTAGAACTTTAGAAGAGCTTGAAAAGAACTAAAACTCATCACAGCAGCAGCAATATGTTCTTAGACGTACCCCTACCACAAATTAAGAATGCTCCCCTCTGTTCACATATACACGCACACATAGCTGACAAGCCCTGGCTGCTTTTTAATCCTCTATAAATTAAAGCAGACTGAGATGGGTGAGCTGCCTTTGTCAAACAAGGCCACCCTAACTTTTAATTAAAGTGAAAACCCTATCTGCAGCCCTCAAGAGTTTTGGGGAAAGACAGAAAATGAGTCACCCTTTATCTGATCCAGTATTCTTCTTATTCTAAGCAGGTGGTGCTGGCTTTGGGGCAAATCTACTGTATTTTTCAAAATACACCCCTCCCCCACACATTCTTTTTCTTTTACCTTCCACTGAAAGCTACCTCAATGCAAAATTTAAGAATCTGCTCTCAGTAATGTAACTAAGGGGATGATTCCAACATTTTTTGGTGCCTCATCCTTTTTAAAAATAACCTGGTCTGATCACTGATTTTGGATTTGGAAAGTCTGTTTTATTTAGACTACATAGATTTCTGTCTTCATAAATAAAAAATAAAACAGTACCTCCTGTTCTCCCTCTTTTTTTCTGACTAAAGGAGTCCGAGTTGGCAGAGTTGAGGGAGACGATAGAAATGCTGAAGACCCAGAACACAGACGCCCAAACAGCTATCCAGGTGGCACTCAATGGCCCAAACCACCTTGACAAAGGTAATGAGCAGGCCAGCAAGAGACAAAATTAAATGATGTTTTGATAAGTGGATGAACATTTAGCCCAACTGGCTCCATAGGTAATTGAACCCCTGTTATTTACAGATTTTTGTGCTGTGTCAGTCAGATTGAAAGAAACAATTCCTGCAGCACTTTAAATAAGAACCAGTATCAACCAATAAATGTAGCAACACTGTTCACCTAAACTTTCTTTGCACTAAAGAAAGCTTCGTCTGTTCTTTCCAGATCTGAGGATTAGACGGCAGCACTCTTCAGAAAGTATGTCCAGTATTAACAGCGCAGCCAGTCATTCCAGTATGGGCAGCTTGGGCAAGGATGCCGAAGACAAAAAGAAGAAGAAGAAGAGCTGGGTAGGTGAAAAGATAAAAACACTAAAGCTTCAGACTAAAACCACATTTTAAAACCAGACCTCAAACCTTCCATAGTTCCAGTGGCTAACAGTGGCTCTTCTCAAAGACTCATCATGAAAGGACATAGCACCCTGCTTTTTGGATGGGAGCGTGGTGTAATCTGAGTTCTTACTAACAAGCTGCATCCATTCACTTTACGAGTGTATCGCACAGACACAGAAATCTGCTAGAAAATCTAGCAGTAAAAGTGGCTGCACCCTTAGTAAAACAGACTTGTACTCATGAACAGAAGGTTAGCTAGAAAGACTTAAAGCACTTGTTGTACCAGACCTTAAACATGCCTTTCTATTGGGATTGTTTGGGGAACAGCCTCAACTGCTCATACAATGAACTGCACTTTTGGACCTTGAGCTTAATTTTTAAGGCAAAATATAAGAGAGGGGTGGAACTGAGTACTTCTTAACCAAAGCCCCAAAAGGTTGATTCTGTTCATCTGGACCTGGCGTTTTCAGTGGGAGAAATGTTTCATCACTCGTCCAAGTGACTTCTTCAGTCTCAGCTGACTGCAGGTTTCCCCAATCTTATAAACAGTACATTTGCATAATGACTGAAACTAGCAATGGTCTTTGAACAATGGGCTGGGAGGTCGGTTCCTTGATCATTAATATGCAAACTGTCATGACCACTGATCAATGGCCATGAGCACCATTCACAGAGAGTTGGGGAATGCTCCAATCACAGCATTGTAAGATGGCAAAAGATGTTCCCTTTGGTGCCCTTCTCGATTCAGAGATGGTCTTTCCCTTTTCACATAAATGGCCTCCTTGACTCTTAACCAAGGTTTTTTGTTGATTAGGCAGTTATTGTTTTTTAGGAATAGTGTTTAGTTTTTGTGATATTTGTAGCCAAGCAGTGGACAGGAAATAGAAGCTTTAGAAATTTGCCAAACTTTGTAAAGCATGCAATTTCGCAAAAAGCATTTTCAGTCAACAAGACTGCAACTGCATAATGTTTGGTTTTAATTCAGAAGCTGTTTATGCAAGACTTTTGTTAGACTCCTTGAATAAAAGCTACGAGTCTGCACTTCAAACGCATCTCGATTGTCTGATTGAAAATGCAGTGCGGTGCTGTCATTGTCCAAATTATTACAAACTTGACCGCCTGACCCTGAACGGGATTCTGATTTTATCTTATTCTGACCTTAGTTAAAGTGAGATTCAATATATTTCTGCAATGAACTTGGTGTGTCTCTGGCAAGTATGTGCTTTTTTATACAAAATGCCACAAAACTTTACAGAAAAGCATCCAACCGAAGAGCCACTCATCAAATGTTTTATTGAAAATACTTTCAGCTGCCTGTTTTGGGTATTTTGAGATTATGCTATGCAGGTGTCTTTTAATTTCTGGCTTGCATTCATTTGCCGCAACCAACAGTTGCTTTATATTTTTACATGAAAATATCCAGACATTGTTGGAGGTGGATTTGGTAAAAATCCCCTAGATACATATGCATTATTCAGTGGCATTAAAGCTATTTTAGATATGCTCTATATGCCCACATTAAGAGATTAAATATTTTATTTGCATAAAGAAAATATATTTTTGCAGCTCTATCAAATAAATGTGATTGTACTGCTCTCACTAAAAATCATCCAAATTCCTACAAGAAGAATGCATTAACTATACCTGTATGAGCTCAGAAGAACTTGCATTATTTTGTCTTTATTTGCTCATCAAATCAAAAGCAGAGGGATCATTTCTGCCCCAAAATGCCAATCCATGTTTTTAATGCTCTGATTTTTTTATGCCCAGTCATTCCTCCTTCAGTGTAAAGTGGGTGTTTGCTGCCTTTCATGACTGAGTCAGTCTGTGATTAACTGGTTGATACGTGTGATCAAGTCACCATGTAGATCAAAAAGCTAATATTTAGTCATATTTGAGTTGAGATTCCTCCGAGGATTGAGTATGCAGAGTGTGCAGCAAAATCTTGAAGGCGTCTTCACCTAAAAGAGGATCAAGTATAATGAACCACATTGCAGTCACTGTTTGAGAAACACTTGGAAATTCATATTTAGTGTAACATGCAGATGAGGTTGGAAAAGAAGCAGAGAGGCCACCAATGTCATGTACACAGAGGTTCAGCCTGAAAAAAGTCGAGTTTCTGTCCAGAGGTTAGAGAAGTGCTTGTTAAATTTCCAATTTTGGGTAGAAGAGAAACACTCTTCGAAATTTCCTGTCAAAGTGCTTTTGAGAAAAGCTCTTAATCCCTCAGTTACACAATTGGACTTGGTCATGCTTGGAGGTGTAAAACAGCATGGCATATAGCTTTATTCCTCCAACCCTCCTACAGAGCATGTTGGGAAAATAAAAAGGAAACAGTGTTTGCTGACTCACACGTCTAAAATGCATCTTGAACTGAAGTTGAATCCTAGTCTCAGATGTATGTTTAAAGCAGTTTTCCTTCAATTGACAAATGTATATATACATTTTCCCAAAACCAAAGCCATAAAGCCTTTTCCCCTTTCTCTGCTCTATCTGTGCTAATTTTGCTGGTTGCTGTACAAGCTACTCAGCATCCCTGGCTGAGAGCTGCGATTTGCTGCAGTCCCGAGTGAGACAGATGACATATTAGAACTTCTGTCTCAGCCAAAGAGCGCACAAACTACAGCCAGTCTCCAGTCTCTGCTGCAATGCAAAACGCATGCCCTTGAAATGAAATGCATACTAACAGTGTAAAAGTTCCCCACGAAGCCTGACATGTCAACATCAAGCCAGCCTCATGAATACCAGCCATTTCCTTATTTCAGCAGCAATTAATTATTTATTTGCATAAATTCTTCCTGGGTGTATGATGGGTGGAGGACAGAGCTGAATTGAGGTTAGTGAATGAAAAGCAAAGACAAAAACCACACATCAGGCTAGCAGGGTAGCAAGATGAAGGATGAAGTTGCATATTATCATATAACTGCAATTACAAGTATGAATTTCAACTCATAACCTAAGCTGCAAATAATTAGTAGTTGAATATCAGTCTTATGAGTGGCAGTGTTGTAAAATGTTGCATATTTTGTGTTGTGCATCATTGTGCTGACTTCATGTTGCGTCCTGAACTCTTTGCTTTGTAAAATGTTGGTTTTATTGACTTGAGATCTAAACTGTCCTGTAAGTTTATTTGTCACCTCAGATCACCTCAGGCAGTGGTGATCAAACACTGAGCATGCTTGCAGAAATGCTCTCCTCCTACCAAAGGGAACGCAACTGTAATAACATTCATCACGATTGTCACCATTCTAGCAACAGCAGTAACTGGAATGTCTCCAGTAAAACAGTGATATTTGCAGCAGTTAGCTTTAATCAACACTGAGTCTCCTGCAGAGCAGGGGTGTGTGTTTGCGTGGCTTAACGTTGGATGTGTTTTGCATCTTCAGGTGGCTGATTCCCTCCCGGCTCAGGTCAGTGGTTCCCAGAGTGTCTTTTTGCGTGCAGTGATTCCTCAACTTCACTTCCTTTGCTCCCTCATTTGTCCTGCCTTCTCCCCCTCTTAGAGCAACCTCCTCCTTTTTCTGAGAACGTCGGCATGGATACAGCGACCTTCCCCTTTCCCCCATTGTTTCTCCTCCTCCCTCCTTTTCCTCCGCCCCTCTTCATTTTGACTGCCTGTTCATCCAAAAATGTTTAGGAACATTAAAAACGCCTGCCCCCCCCATTCTCATCTGTACTTATGGTCTTGCTTCTTGCCTTTTTACCTAAACCAGACAGTGCCCATTGCTTGGAAACAGCACGGAGTAACTTCCTGACAGGATGCAATATCATCAGGGTTAATATGAACTGACATGATATGACTGAGGAGGTTAGCACGGCCGGTACTGACGTTTCTGCCCCTGTGTGTTTGTGTTATGTGTGTTGCAGTTACGGAGCTCCTTCAAGCAGGCGTTCAGCAAGAAGAAAACCAAATCGCAGTCAGCCCACGATGAGATGGAGGAGATGACCGACTCTCTGCCATCATCACCCAAACTGCAGCACGACAACAGGCAAAGCAGTATCGCCACACTGCGCTCTTCACCCTCCACCACAGAGTGAGTAAATGTATACTCATTCATTCTCACAGTTCTATTCACATGAGACATTTTCTTCTGCTGTGTCTACAGTCTATAATAAATTAAATACACACTTGTCTCATTTCTTTTTCTTCTCTAAATATCTAATTGTTTCTGACCCTCACTTCACTTTTCTTTTCTCTTTCATCCAACCACTCTGTTTCATCATTTCTTTACTATTTCTCTACCTGCTGTAGCAAGTGCGTTTGTGATAGCAAGTCCTCCCCCATTTGGACGGCAAAGAAAAAGCTAAATGGTTATGTGGTCTACAAGCACAGATCTCGGTAACAGGCACTGAGTGGCATGCTCCCTGGGAGTGTGTTTGCAGTGGTTTGTGTTTGTGTGGCGTTCTTATCCATATTAGCGTTTTGCTCCGGGACACAAACTGAACCAGGACCTTAAAATTGTCCAATTCTCGGTTATGAAAAAGTAGCAGAATGGAAAGAAAACTATTCTTGTTTTGTCAGACATGTCAGAAAAAATTGTCTGGATCTTACAAAAGATCAATATATCTATTGAAATATCGATATATAGCTGATTCAGTCATGCCAGGTGTTGTTTGGGTTAAGATAACGTGGCATGCGTGGTATCTTAACTCTGACAGTCTCGGCATGTGGAGGTTTTTGACTTAGCAAACATAGCACTTTTACATATCGACCTTTTTAATATCTGCCTGCTGATTATGAAAACAGCTGAATCTCTGTCATTATGACAACACCACATCAGCCTCTTTAGTTTACTCTGAAAATGATCTCTTACATTTCAGACTAAACATTAATGTTAAATAAAGAAAAGAGCAACCGGTATGCTGCATCACAAATTCTGGCATAAACATCCTACACATATTGCAATATTTCTTTTCCTGTAAGATTGCTAAAATAAAATACTGTAGTATCAATAGGAAGGATTTGCTGTACCAAGTGCTTAACGTTCCTTGTTCACCCATGTGATACCAGTCTTACATGATCTTCACCACTGACTCAGGCTTCCCTTTGAACTTCAGCTTTCTTGTTCCCTCTAAGTGCACATTCTCCAGACTCTGTGTACGTGCTTGGTATAACCATAAAGGTGAGCCCTCCTCCTCCCTGTGTGTGAACCCACTTTCAGGCTATGTGAATGCACCGAGGCTGAGGCAGAAATCATCCTCCAGCTGAAGAATGAGCTGAGGGAGAAGGAGCTCAAGTTGACGGACATCCGCCTGGAGGCACTTAGCTCTGCCCATCACCTAGACCAGATCCGAGAGGCCATGAACCGCATGCAGGTGAGCTTAAACTAAACCCCGGTCAATGTTGAACTGTGTCGATTTATATTTGAGCTCAAGCTGCATCAGCATGCACAGCTGTCAGCTTGCCAGGGGTCACAGCAATGAAAAATATGAATATCCTTTCACAACATAACTAGTCACCTAGTGCTCTCACTCTTTAGCTATTAAATTCTATTTTATGGTGTTGTTTAAGATATGTATGTAACCCAACTTACGATTTATTATCAAGAATGACCAAATTCCCACTAGCCAGTATCAGAAAATCTAGGATCGGCAGGAGCCCAAGGTATAAACATCAATAAAGAGGGACCACACCAGAGTAGACTGTTCACAAATTTGTTATATTTGACACACAGCAGCTGCAAACAAATGTAATGAAAGCAATAAAATAAAATACAAAATATTTCCCCCCAAATAACAAACTAAATAAAAGTGCGCGCATACAGCTTTCTCTGAGTCAAATGATTGAGTGAATAATGTCTGGTAGCTGATGGATCGTTGGGGCCCGTTCAGTTTGTTTAACGTTTGTCCTACCACACTCCGATGAAGTAGAAAGTTCGTAGTCCTGCAGGTATCTGAAGCTTCAATGGGAAAGAAGCTTTGGCTTCAATAAAACCTCAGCAAATCCTATTCACTTTTGGGTTGGCTCGCCATCCAGTTAACTGGAACTGTGGAATCGCTGCTCCTCGATGGAGGCTTGCTTCAGAATGGGTCCGTCTGGTGTGGTCCCTCTTTATTGATGTTTATACCTTGGGCTCCTGCCGATCCTAGATTTTCTGATACTGGCTAGTGGGAATTTGGTCATTCTTGAGTCATCCTTTTACCAGATAACAAAAAAAAAAAAAACCCTGACCTACAAACAGGTCACAGGTCCATATAGTCACATACACCGTTGTGAAACAGCCACACATACTTAGAGCATTCAGAATAAACGATAAGTATCAGTGTAACTTTAAAAAAAATAAAATCTTCATTCAACTAGCTCTGTTGTACAACAAAATATATCACTGCAGCATCATATCCTCTTAGGTGAGCTACAATTTTATCAACCTGAAGGGTTGACAATGTTCACAAAACCACAGCTTCTAGCCTTAACACTGTAGCTGCAGTCGGCAACTCACAGTAGCTCACCAGACTTGCACATTATAAACAACTCAAAGAACATAACTGAAAATACAAGAATCGGCTTACAATTGAAATCAATTGTTACACATAAAACTGATTAGGACCATTTCTTTTGTTTTTGTTTCTTTCCCTTTTTTTCTTACACGTAATACGGTTGCAGACGCTAGCCATTTCACTCACAGAAACACATTCAATTCTGCTAGCGTGAGCTCTAGGTGTTAGGTTAGCGGCTAGCGGACTTTCCGTCCCGTTAAGTCTGCCCTTTTCTCCTTAACAAATTAGGTTTTCCCCACTTTTCTTACTCACCGATGACAGGGTGAAACTCTGAAAGACAAAAACAAAACAAAACACTGCAACAGACTCGCTTGCAACTCCTAGCAATTCGACTTCGGTAACATTAGTTTCTGGGGCACATGGCATTGTATGAACAGGAACGAAATGGCAACTACGGAAAGTCATGTGATCAAGGTCAACAGCAAGGGTCGCTGGGAGCTCATTGCTGATTGGCCAAGTAAGAAAGAAATGACTAAATTGTTTACATCATACACCGAAAAAGTACTTTCCACGGCTCTTTTTTTCTAGCTGGGCTACATGTAACCCATGTAATTTTTGCTATATAACTTTGCACTGTCCACTTTCTGCTGTAACAAAACAAATTTCCGACGTGTGGGACTAATAAAGGTTGTCTTATCTTATCTTACCTCATCTTAAATGTACTGCAGCTTCATAATCGAGAATGAAAATGAAACAGTCAATGACAGTAATGACATTTAAACTTCTTTGCCTCCAGGCCAAGAGTAAAATGAGAGGCACAATAGAACTGTCAGTGTGGTTAATGTTTAGCTGGAACTTGCAGCAAATTAGTATAGCTTCATATTATGTCTGTCCTGGCTCTGCCCACTGATTATGAAATTGTCTGTCATTTCTTTCATTTGTACACTTTGCTCACTTGACCTGGAAGCCAGGCTTTCCCTCTACTTTCAGCCTTTTTTTTAAGCTAAGCTGACCCACTGCTAACTCCCCCTACTTTGGCCCAATTTCATTCAGTTACCTCTGTCACTCCTTTTTCACCACATTGTGCAAAGTGATGCTGCAGTCCTTCATAACTGCAGGTAGGACGATATAATTAACTTTCAGGTTTTGTGCTTGAAGTCTTATTTTTCAGCTCCTAGTACTGGGGTCTGCAAGCTTTAGTAACAGCAGAGCCATTTTCTGCAGTTTTTCACAAACAACAATCTGCATAGAGTCACAAAACAATAATACAGACATTATGAAATTGTAGAAATAGAATGTTGTGAATATATCTGTTAGACCTACTCTTAAAATGTTGACAGTTTGAATTTTACCTGACTTTGTGCAAATGAATTCAAATCCAAGTATCTTACTTGGATAATAACTTTAAAAATAATAAAAGTAAAAAAGAAATCATCCAGTTGCATTTTAATATCAAGCATGTCAGCGAGCCAACAATCTGGCTGTGAATTCAACCTGTTTTTTCCTTCAATTGCTAAATACTTTTTTTAAATAATTGAAATCTGCTTTAACTGCTGTTAAAGTTCAGGAGAATTAAAAAAAGTAAGGTGGCTGCACAGCTATTACAGGTTTACCTTTTTTCCAACTAGTTTTTTGTTTCCTCAAAGCCACAGGGAGCCACTGGAGATGGGCAAAACACTGACATTAAAATGAGCAAATAATCTGTTATTTGGTCAGCAGACAAGTGTTAAAATGTTGGAGGGAGGAATAGTGCAAACAGCAATGAGCATGGTGAGTTGAAATTAGATGCAGATTGCAAGATCTCACTCTAGTTTGTGAGGAGCACACCTTCCAGACATCTGCATCAAGGTAAACAACACTGAGAAATACTCTGCATGACTTACCCTCCACTACCTGCAACAGAAAACTGCTATTGGTACTTGATCGTGGTACTAGTTGTTTTCATCTAATGCTATGCAAGAAGAAGGTAAGCTTAAATCAGAAAAGTCCAACCATTACTTCAAGTCCTATTAGGATATAAACTTTAGGAAATGCAAAAACTTCCAGCAGCCTCCAAACAGGCACTTTATAAAAGAACAGTCATTCTATTTTTAAGCAGTCTGGAAAACCATCCTCTGTTCTCTGATGATTAATAACTGATATCCAGGCCAAGACTTCCTGTTCCACCGGTCGTTGTTTGCTGTCCAGCTATGAATGCAGATAAAGTAAAAAAGCTGATGAAAGCTAAATAGCTCTCTGCTTTCCACTACTCTTTACCTGCAACCCAGCATAGCCTTTAATGTACCACAAATGGACAACTATCAAATATCTGTTGATAAAGATAGGTTTGAAGGGGAAAACACCTCATGAAGGTGGAATTCAATTGTTTAATTTTCCATGAAGCTGAATTTTTAAAAAGGGGAGTTTCTCCATGAAAATAAACTCCCATTATTTATTCCAGTACTGCTGATGCAGTGTAATGAAATCATCCTTTCAAAGCATAGTGTGCACAGATGCTGTGACTTTCATATTTTCAAAGGAACACATATTAAAGAATATCCTGTGTCACTCTGGATGTCTCAGTTAAGTGGATGCTTGTGAATGTGGGCTGCCTATAGTCTCCCTGTCAGATGGGGATCATGTCCAATTCCTTATCTGAGACTTAATCTTCAGTACAAAGAGAGGCTCGAAGATCAAAAAGTTGCCTACAGCGTATAATTCCAGTGATACTGATTCAGAATAACAACAATGCAGGAAATGACCATCTGCTGTTGGAGGAGCCTATCATTCAGTGTCTTTAAAAACAGTTTCTGTTAGATTTGCTATGGTTTTCTTTATTTGCAACACACAGAATGAGATTGAGATGCTGAAAGCAGAAAATGATCGTCTGAAGTCCAGCGGTAACGCAACACCGACAGCCACACCCGTGAAGACAGCCCGGCCGCCCTCTGAGACCTCTAGCACCTCCTCATCCTCCTCACGTCAGTCCTTGGGGCTGTCCCTCAATAACCTCAACATCACAGACACCATCATGTCAGGTGAGTTCAGCGTCAGTGCTGGTTTCTGCAGCCCATCAATCTGAGGTGTCTCTGTGTAGCAGCATCGCACCCAGCAGTTTGTTCTGGGCAGTGAATGCAGTGGGAGGGTGGATAAATGGAAAAAAGAAACAAAAAGAATTTTTACAGTCAAGACAAAGCATACAACTAGATGTTTTTTGATTATAAAAAGGATTTCTTTCAGAAACATTATATTAATCATCAGGGTTGTATTCATACTTCTCATTTGAGAAGTAAGTGTAGGAGTTGTGTGTCTAGTGATGCTGAAGGACATCGTTTATAGTCCGCAGTAATTCGTGTTTTTGTGCAGCATCAAGTTGGATTAGCTCTCTTCATACTTGCCTCAATAAATGCCAGAGAATTGTGTTTGTGGAGAGAAATGATCCGGATGAGCTGCATTAAAATGATGAAATATCTGCCCCTCCCTGCTGTGGGGGTTTGCAGCCAAGCAGGACCTATTACATAAACACTCTTCAATCTCTTCAGGCCTGCCTCTTTTGAGAGCTGGAAAAGTTTGTCCCTCTCACTTGGACTGTAATTAACTTAGAAGGCACGGCCCCCTCTGATGACCTAGCCTCTCATTACCTGAACGTCCGGTGAGCCAAGAGCAGCGACATATGGGAAGGCAAGTGGGCCAGTGGGCTGTTATCACCTGAGCACAGAGCCCTCTGCCAAGGGTAGCCAGCCGAATACAGAATACCCCCTTCCTCTCGCCAAAATGGAACCTGAGAAAAAGGAGAACGAATGAGATTTAGGAGGGGAGCTGTTAATAGTGTGGCAAAAGTCACATAGTTAAAATATTAAATGTATTAGGAGGTCTGATTTCAGCTGAGTGGTTAAAACATTTGATTTCATACTGATTTCATCCCACTCTTCTGTCACAGTAGCGGATTCCACATCCTTCGTGAGCGGCTGAACAATTCTTCAGCTAGAAACACTCAAATGAGCTTATTCCACTGAACGATTTTTCATTTCTTTACTCGCCAAAAGTTCTTTGCCTTTCATTTCTGTTCATACATTATCATTCTGTGCACTTCCTAAAAATGACTGTACGAGAACCCCGACTAAATGTAATTATCACATTAAAGAAAGCTATTAACTGCATTTTACTTTGGAGTCTGTGTGTTTCTAGCTATATTTTGTTGGCAGGCAGAGCAAGAGTTTGTTTATTCTGACAGATTCAAGCTGGTTTTTCTTTCTAACATTAAGGTTTATTTTCAGATATTCTCCTCGATGACAGCTATGAGGGCAACCAACGCAAAGAGGGCCGCAGTGTGCGAATAGTGGTTACTATCAGCAGTGGGCCAAATATCACCAAGGTTTGTGAATGATTCCTCCAGGAAAACCACTGCATTAAACTGAGAGGTTCTAGGTTATATTGCTATATGTAATACATGTATGTAACTCCTCAGGGTACACAAAGCCAGGAGTACCTGATTGGGTCTATAGGTGTGAGTGGGAAAACCAAGTGGGATGTCCTGGATGGGGTTATCCGACGCCTCTTTAAAGTAAGCAGAAATCATTTGTCCACATGACAGATGTCTCCAAAAGTTGAATCTGTTCATCTGGACGTAGCGTTTTGTGGGAGAAACGTTTCGTCACTCATCCAAGTGACTTCTTCAGTCTCAGCTGACTGCAGGTTTCCCCAAACCTGACCTCACAGCCCATTGTTCCTTCAGTGGGCTGGTTTCAGTCATTATGCAAATGTACTGTTTATAAGGTTTGGGGAAACCTGCAGTCAGCTGAGACTGAAGAAGTCACTTGGATGAGTGACGAAACGTTTCTCCCACAAAACGCTACGTCCAGATGAACAGATTCAACTTTTGGAGATTTACTTTCCTGGATGATTGAGAATGCATCAAGACACATGACAGATGTTCGTTACTGAACTTGCTGTAGTTTGTAAGAGGACTAGCTTGTGTAATTTATCATCTCAGTGATGAATCTGTGCAAATTAAAGCTCCTGTTGTCATCGTTGATATCATATTTAAATGACTTTAAAAAAAAAAAAAGCCCTCACAACACGGAGAAATGTGTAAACTTGGCTGATTGTGCAGTTGTTAAAGTTCCACCGTTCGCCCTCGCTGCAGGAGTATGTGTTCCGCGTGGATCCTCTGACCAGCCTGGGTCTCAGCTCAGACAGTATTGTCTGCTACAGGATGGGTGAGGTGATTCGCTCCCACGCCTCTGAAGTGCCTGAGCTGCTGCCCTGCGGCTACCTGGTGGGTGACAACAACATCATCAAGGTCAACCTTAAAGGTGAGTCAGCTGGGACGTTTTATTTGTGGATTATAGATTTTGTAGTTACGCACTGCGGAAAATATGCAGACCTGGTAACAATAACATAAACTTGAGCCTCATTTTCCAGTCTGCTGTATAATATTCATATTTTCCTTTCCTCTTTCCTTCCTTGCTCATTACAGGTGTTAAGGAGAACAGCATAGACAGCCTCGTGTTTGACACTCTCATCCCGAAGCCCATCATCCAGCGATATCTCAACCTGTTGATGGAGCACCGTCGGATCATCCTCTCAGGACCCAGTGGCACCGGTAAATCCTTTCTGGCTGCCAAACTGGCTGAGTACATCATTTCCGACATGGGGCAGGAAGTGACGGAGCACAATGTGGCCAGCTTCAATGTCGACCAGAATTCCAGCAAGGTAAGAAGAACAAGATTTATTTTATTTTTTTTAGTTTAGCCAGGCTACAAAGTCAAGCTCAGTCATGATTGTGGCAGATCAGCTACATGTCTAACAGGAAAATTTGATATAGGTAGCACTATTTAAGCTGCTTTAGCCTGTCCACTGTTGCTGCCCACCTCCTCCTTTCATACTGACCCCATCAGTCTGTTGTCATCAATGCCTGCTCCATTTTTGCTGCGTTTACTGAATGCTGTTTCTGACCAATCACAAGTCATTATAATTCATAGTTTAAGCATAAAAGTTTATCCAGAAGGGTAGAAAGGCTATTGCATACAGATTTGCTAGCGGTGCATGTCATTATATGGATTTTATACAGAAGTATGAGGACTGTTACTTTACTTGTTACCTTGCATTTAAAAATTGTCCAAATTAGTGTTATATCACAAATGAATGAATATTTTTGTTCTACACAGGACCTACGTCAGTACCTATCAACCCTGGCTGAGCAGTGTAACTCTGAGGAGACAGACACAGAGCTCCCCACTGTGGTCATCCTGGACAACCTCCACCATATCGGCTCCCTCAGCGACATTTTCAATGGCTTTCTCAACTGCAAGTATCACAAATGGTGAGTCAGAAATTTTCCTCTCCTCTACACTGAAACGCCTTGCAGGGACAAGTCCCACTGTCGCTCACAGTTCTAGTCAGGTCAAGTCCATTTTATTTTCACAGCCTAAATTCAGATGTCACAAGTTTTGCCTCTCAGCATTTTTAGTCTGTTCAGCTTTTGTTCTTGAAAACCTTTAATAGGCAAAAAGATAGAACAGCTAGTACATTAGCAGGTTTGTAGCATGCTCGTTCCCACTCAAGTCAAGTTGTAAACTCACTATAATAACATATCTAAGCGTTATGTATTAACAACTGCATTTTTCTCTAGGCTAAGCACTCTGAGTAATCGCATGTGTTTGTCTGTCCAGCCCTTACGTTATCGGGACCATGAATCAGGGGGTGTCTTCGTCTCCTAACCTCGAGCTGCATCACAACTTCAGGTTTGACACCTTTGACTCTGTTA
Organism: Oreochromis niloticus; assembly: GCF_001858045.2. Lineage (NCBI taxonomy): Eukaryota > Metazoa > Chordata > Actinopteri > Cichliformes > Cichlidae > Oreochromis > Oreochromis niloticus. Next base: position 36,271,979 of record NC_031981.2, on the reverse strand, counting down.
TTCTTTGTGTAACATTGCTGTAGTGTTATTCACTTGTATACCTCACTTTTATTGTGTTTAAAAGCTCCTTCAGTTCTCCAACAGGGAAATGATTTGTACTTTTACTTGCTTTTCCTCCTGCTGAGCTTTGGATCTGTTTGGTTGCAATACTCTGTGTCTCACAGATCATAAATGAAATGCATTCTTCCACAGGGAGTGCTCTAATTATGTCTCCTGGATAATTAGCCCCGTTAAATGAGAATTAATAGGCTGTGATGCCTGTTCTGAGTGAGGATCATTTCTGCTTGGCATGTTTGACTAGTTGATGATTGGGCAAATACAATATGATTAGAAAGAGATTAACGTGAGCCAGAAATTAATTTAATATGACTCTATTATAGTTACACAGAATGGGATCCAAACTGTGATGGAAGAAATGCTGTCACATCATCTTTAAACTGAGATGCTTTGATGAGAAATTGAATTTGATTGAGCTGATTGATTTGTTTCTGTGCTTTTGTTTGGCCATTGATCATCTGTCCTATCGTAGGTGGGTGCTGTGCACCAACCACACTGAACCAGTCAAAGGTTTCCTGGGGCGCTTCCTACGGCGGAAGCTGATTGAGACAGAGATTGATAAGAACATGCGCAGCAATGACCTGATTAAGATTATTGACTGGATCCCCAAAACCTGGCAGCACCTCAACAGCTTCCTGGAGGCACACAGCTCCTCCGATGTTACCATAGGTCAGGTGTCACACACACACACACACACACACACACACACACACACACACACACACACACACACAACCCCATTCAGCTATCTTAGTGAGGTCCTTCATTGACATAATGCTTTCCCTAGCCCCTTACCCTAAACCTATCCATAGCCTAATTGTAACCCTGACACTAAAACCACATTTTGAGCCTCAATAATACCTTTAAATGCCTTCAAATTTGTGAGGACTGGGTTGTGTGTCCTCACAAGTGACTGTTGGTTCTGACAAGTATAATAGAATGCAGATTTCGGTCCTCACAAAGATAGCTAGACAGGAACACACACACACATACACACACACACTAGTGTGTGTGCTGTCTGTCTAACACTGAAATCTCTGTTGTGCCTTATTTTAGCTGTTATCTGTCTCAGTGCACAGTAATATAAAGTTTTTCTGTATGTGATCTCTTCAGCAGCTCATTAGTTTTAACTGTGCACCATGTCACTAATCTTTGCTTCACTCATCATCCTCTTTCTTTTTTTCGTCCCTGCAGGCCCTCGTCTGTTCCTGTCCTGTCCCATGGATGTAGAGGGTTCTCGGGTTTGGTTCACTGACCTGTGGAACTACTCCCTGGTGCCCTACCTGCTGGAGGCTGTCAGGGAAGGACTGCAGGTACAACTTGATAAAACATAACGGTGTGGTGTCACCAATAAATCTTTTTACAGCATAATGCTAAAAATAAAAAATGAACATTAATGTGCCACATTTTTCAGGTTAGTATATAACAGCATCTAATAAAACCCAAACAAAAGGAAGTATGCAGTAAAATAAAGCCTTAACATGTCTGCACTGCTGCCTCATTAACCGCACAAGTTTTAATGTGTGCCATTGTCTGTGCGAATGAATGCTGGCTGCTACTGTGAGAGAAAACTCTGAGATCAAATTTTCAACATTTTTAACCCTCCATAACAGGATTTTACCAGTATATATATTACAAAGGACAGTGTTAAAACACTTCTACGCTTTTACTTTCATCTGAGGGGGTTCTCGTTCTGCTGGACCATTTTTGTCATGGCACGGATGTTAAAATGGCATGGACAGTCTCGGTCATTGTGTCCTTGGGCAAGACACTTCACCCGTGGCCTACTGGTGGTGGTCAGAGGGCCCGGTGGCGCCAGTGTCCGGCAGCCTCTGTCAGTGCGCCCCAGGGTGGCTGTGGCTACAATGTAGCTTGCCATCACCAGTGTGTGAATGGGTGGATGACTGGGTTTGTAAAGTGCTTTGGGGTCCTTAGGGACTAGTAAAGCGCTATACAAATACAGGCCATTTACCATTTACCATAAGATTAGAACAACAGTGTTTTATTAAAAAAGAAAGCTTGATTGACCTCTCTCCCCTTTCGGCTTTTCTTGCAGCTGTACGGCAAAAGAACTGCATGGGAAGATCCATCCAAGTGGGTGAATGACACATATCCATGGAACGCTGCCTCACTGCAGCAGGACGGGCAGTCGCTGCTCCAGCTGAGGCCGGAGGACGTGGGATATGATGGATACAGCTCATCCAAGGAGGGCGCCTCATCCAAGCAAGTGTCTCAGAGTGACACTGAGGGAGACCCACTGGTGAGGAACAAAGGAGAAAGGGTGTTCTCAGAGATTTTTAAGTGACTAAGAATTAAAAGAGCAAACATGAACGCTGAGAAAGCTGATGGAGCAAGTCCTCTCTAGAACATGAATGTTCACGTCAATGCTGCAGGCCACTGTGAATAGTCATTGCTCAGGCAGTGTTTGGGTGTTGTTGACGTGGCCTTATGAAAGAGGTACAGACTCGTGGGACTGATAAATTATTACCAGCAGCTGTTGATGGCCTCCAGGTTGCATTTTGTCAATACTTGATTTCTAACAAATAAATGAACACGTCGCTAACATGGCACCAGAACAAAATGAAAATGAAAAAAGCTAAGTGGGCTGATAGTATTAGAATAGAATAGAATAGAATAGAATAGAATAGAATAGAATTCAACTTTATTGTCATTGCACATGTCACAGGTACAGGGCAACGAAATGCAGTTTGCATCCATCCAGAAAGTGCTTTAGTCGTGATATAGATATATTACAATATAAATTAGCAATAATAGAGATGTGTAAGTATATTACAGAAATGGGTCTATTATGGTATGTTATAATGTACACAGTGTGAAGTATGTTATGAATATTCTATAACTATAAGTATGTACAGGCTATAGTGAGTACAAGCTATGTACAGGCTATGAACAGGATATAAATATGAAATAAAAACTATACAGAAATCTGAGATATACAGTTATACAGAATGTGAACTATGTAAGTTATAAACAGTTGTGGGATTAAAAATTATCGTATGTACAGAATGATTATCTACACAGAACTATACAGTAGTGGTAAAGTGCTAGTGGTTGTGGTGTGTGTATGTTCAGTCCATGAGTTTAACGTGGGTCAGATGTCAGGAGGCAGAGTTCAGGAGTCTGACAGCTGTGGGGAAGAAGCTGTTCCGGTACCTGGTGGTCTTAGTCCGGAGGCTCCTGTAGCGCCTCCCAGAGGGCAGGAGGGTGAAGAGTCTATGTGATGGGTGACTGGGGTCTTTGATGATTTTCCCAGCCCTTTTCAGACACCGCTTCCTGTAGATGTCCTTTATGGCAGGAAGTGGTGCTCCGGCGATGCGCTGGGCAGTTTTCACGACCCTCTGCAACGCCTTCCGGTCCGAGGCAGAGCAGTTCTCGTACCAGACTGTTATACAGTTGGTCAGGATGCTCTCGATGGTGCAGCGATAGAAGTTCACCAGGATGTCTGAGGACAGGTGGTTCTTCCTCAGAGTCCTCAAGAAGAAGAGGCGCTGGTGAGCCTTCTTGACCAGCTTGGAGCAGTTGGTCGTCCAGATGAGATCCTCGGAGATGTGGACTCCCAGGAACTTGAAGCTGCTCACACGCTCCACAGCCATCCCCTTAATGTGGATGGGTGGATGTGGGTCAGCATTCCTCCTGTAGTCCACGATGAGCTCCTTAGTCTTCTCGGTGTTAAGCAGCAGGTTGTTTGTGTCGCACCACTCAGCCAGACGATCCACCTCCTCCCTGTAGGCGGCCTCATCGTTGTCACTGATGAGGCCAATCACCATGGTGTCATCTGCAAACTTAATGATGGTGTTGGAACCATCAGCAGGTCTGCAGTCGTGGGTGAAGAGGGAGTAGAGGAAAGGGCTCATCACACAGCCTTGTGGTACACCGGTGTTCATTGTGATTGTTGATGAGCAGCGGTTATCCAGTCGGACATGTTGGGGGCGGTTGGTCAGGAAGTCCAGCAACCATTTGCAGATGAGGGAACTGATGCCCAGGTCTGTCAGTTTCCTGATGAGTTGTGAGGGGTGGATTGTGTTGAATGCTGAACTGAAGTCTATAAACAGCATTCTGGCGTAGGTGTTGTTGTTGTCCAGGTGTGTGAGGACAGAGTGCAGTGCGATGGAGACTGCATCCTCTGTGCTCCTGTTCTGGCGGTATGCAAATTGGTGGGGGTCCAGGGTGGGGGGAGACAGGATTTGAAGTGTGCTAAGACCAGCTGCTCTAAGCACTTAGTGATGATGGGGGTGAGTGCTACTGGGCGGTAGTCATTGAGGCTAGATGGGTTGGAGTTTTTGGGTATCGGGATGATGGAGGTGGATTTGAAGCAGGCCGGTACCACAGCGTGGGCCAAGGACAGGTTGAATATGTCTGTGAGCACTCCTGCAAGCTCCCCAGAACACGCTCTGAGAACACGCTCGGGGATACCATCAGGACCTGCAGCCTCGTGGACATTGATCCTGCTCAGCACCGCTCCTACATCGGTGGGGGAGAGAGTCAGAGGTTGGTGGTCTGGCGTCATGTCTGTTATGGTTGTGGCTGTGGGGTTCCCTTGCTCAAAACGAGCATAAAAGTTGTTGAGCTCGTTGAGGAAGGAGGCATCAGAGGATGTGGGGGAGGGTTTGGTGGTCCTGTAGTCTGTAATGGTCTGGAGTCCTTGCCACATGCGTCGGGGGTTGGAGTTGGAGAAGTGTTCTTCTACCTTCTTTTTGTAATGGTGTTTGGCTTTTTTGATGCCCTTCTTTAGATTAGCCCTGGCTGTACTGTAGGCGTGTGCATCTCCTGACCTAAAGGCGGTGTTGCGGGCCTTCAGGAGGAGACGAACATCCCGGTTCATCCAAGGCTTCTGGTTGGGGTACATGGTGATCCGTTTCTGGGTGGTGACACTGTCTGTGGTTTCGGAGATGTAATCCAGTACAGATGAGGCGTACTGGTCCAGGTCTGTGTGGGTGAACATATTCCAGTCTGTGTTTTTAAATCTGTCCTGGAGCACTGCGTCTGTCCCCTCTGGCCACACTTTAATTGTCCTCACAGCAGGTTTCACACGTTGGATGAGTGGTGAATACCTAGGTGTGAGGAACAGGGAGAGATGGTCCGATTGTCCAATGTGGGGGAGGGGTGTTGCTTTGTAGGCTCCAGCCAAGTTGGAATAAACATGGTCTAAAGTCTTGTCTCCTCTGGTGTGGCAGGAGACATGTTGGTGGAATCTGGGGAGGACTGTCTTTAAGTTGGTGTGGTTGAAGTCGCCAGCAACAATAAAAGCAGCCTCGGGGTGTTTATTCTGGTGTTTGTTAATGGCTGCAGAAAGTTCTTTCATGGCCAACCTAGCATTAGCGTCGGGGGGGATATATACTGCAGTGAGTATGATCGAAGTGAGCTCTCTGGGGAGATAGTAAGGTCTGCATTTGACCATTAAAAACTCCGCATTAGGTGAGCAGTGACTCTCAGTAGTAGTGGAGTTCATGCACCAAGCATTGTTAATATAAATGCACAAACCTCCACCTGTGGTCTTGCCGGAGTCATCTGCTAGCCTGTCGGCTCGGTGTGTGTGGCGTCCTGCTAACTCGATAGCATTGTCCGGGCAGCTGTTGTTCAACCATGTTTCGGTGAAAAACATGACATTTGAGTCCATAATCCGTCTGTTGTTAGTGATGGAGAGCCGTATCTCATCCATTTTGTTTGCCAGAGAACGGACATTGGCGAGGAAAATACTGGGTAAAGGCAGCCGATGTGGTGTTAGCTTTAGCTTAGCCCGTAGCCCTCCGCGCCTACCTCGCCTTTGTTTACGTTCTCGGCGCCGTCTGCGTGCACTTCCGCCCGGCCGGGGAGAGTGGGCAGCCTCCGGTGTTCTGGAGATCTCTGGGATGAGTCGGAGATCGGCGATAAAACTGTTGGAGTTATGAGTCCAGATGTCCAGAATCTCTTGTCTGCTGTAGGTCAGCAACGCACAGCAATTCTGGTTGAATAATCCGGTTAAAAGTAGATAAAAAACCGCTAAATAGCAGATTCTGGAGAGACACTGAGCCTCGCGTTGTTCACGCGCCGCCATCTTGGTCTTATTGATGCTGACGCTGGTGTTGGTATCAGATCAATACCAGCATCGCAGCATCGATACTTTATTTCTGTCCTGTAAGTTCAGAAAAATATTTTTTTGGAAATGAAAAAATACACCTCAGACATGCACTATGAAAAATGTCTGAGCTTTTTTTCTGTGTTTATTGTGTCACGTAGGGCCCAAAATGGCCTCCGTACAAGGAAGTGGTAGCTCTAATACTGACCAGTAACGCACCACCACACGCACACTGCAATGGGTTACACAAGATTTATTTGTTCCTTCTCCGGGTAAAACTACTGGCTGAAGACACAACTCTGGCCAGGAATCCAAGGCCCAAAGCCACCACGGTCAGGATTATTAGCCTTTTCAGGCCTGACTTCGTTCGAAGCTGGGTCTCCACATCACATCCTGGGAGCTAGAACTTCCCCAAAACTGGTCCAGTTTCCTTGTCAGGGGCACAGAGAGTGTCCAGTCCAGTATTTGTTTTCCTGCCTCCCAGCACATCCACTCACATCCCAATAAAAATGAGTCCTCCCTCCAACATCCTCAGATTATTTTAAAAGCAAAACCAGGCCAGGTTAAAAATCTTTTCCTTTAAAATGTGCACACTTCCTCCTGGAGTCTCCGAGGCTTCCCTACTGCACCAGTGTCCCACAAAAAACAACGACCAACCCCACTTCCTGTTTCCTCTCCCCTTTATAGAGAAGGGCTCCAATCCTCCCCAATCAGCTGTTCCCTGTACTCAACTCCAAATAGCTGGCAGCTGGACTAGAGTAGAATCTCCACTCCCACATGGGTGTGGCCCACACTTCACATCAAACACCAAAAAAACACCAAAGCATGCAATTAAATACAAAACAAAATCTAACGTGATGCCAGCCCAAAAGCTTAGTGGGGGATTCTCTCCATCCTTTTCCACCATGCTATACTCTGTAACAACTGTCATGTCTATTTTATTTATAGCCTATATGTATATTATGAAAATATGTTTGCATATGTTTACTGATGATGTAACTTATTTATAAATCATGACAAACTGCTGTCTCTAAGCGTTATGAGTTAAAAGTATCAGTGTCAGTAGTAGCCATACTGGCCTTGGATCTACTTGGTATCAGACTGATACTATTTGCAGTACCGCACAGCACTATTAGAAAAGAAGGAAAGGTTGAGAAGAGAAGGCTCCTCAGTACCACAGTGACCCACCCACACACACACCAGATGCTTAACATGACGGAGAGTTGGGAGACGAAGCAGGAAATGGAGGAAAGCGAGAATTCATTATCATTATTGCAGCCCAAAAGGATATAAAGACTAGTCATCCAAAAACAACTGGCTTGATTTAACAAATGTGTGTGTGTGTGTGTGTCCACTTGTGAGTGTTTGGAGCGCAGGTGTACCACAGCTCATTTCAGGAACACTTGAAGTGACACGCCAGAGCAGCAACTGCTCCATTGCAGGGACAAAAAGTGCTGCTGTTTTATTGCGGGTGATATAGCACAAGGTTTTCTGTCTTTTTTTAAGAACATGGAGAATATAAACAGAGAAGGTTTGTGGGTCACTGCATTGAGTTGTTGGAAGTTAGCAGTTGTTCATTCCTTACATTGTGAAAATGGAAAATACAGTCAAAGAAAGAGTAGATCACATAAGTAATGATTCCAATGAACACCCATCTTTGAAACTATTATGATGTATTAGGTGAAAGGTCAGACTGCCAGTCTGCTTCAAGTATCTTTTGCACAAGAGTCAGTCTGCACACATCTTTGGGTTTTAATCTCAGATACAAACCTGTAAGGTTTCATAACTTCATCTTGCACATTTGCGATGCTATGGTGTCCACAAACAGGCCTGTGAAAGTACTATGTGCCTTTGTGGTAGTTACCATTACAGTATCTCTTGAGCACATTTTGCCATGGTAACACAGACTGACTGACTCACAAGGTATAAAATAAAAACAGGAGTCACAAGCTTAGAGTTGTGTAAAATTCTTGATTGATTTTGTGAAATCTGCTTTTGAATATTAGCAACAGTAAATCCTAACTGTAGTAATCATTTGGAGAGTCCTCAGATTTATCTTGTAAACTCTTGGCAAATGTGCCGATCACCAGGCTAGGAATCATCACACTCATCAGAGCACAATCAAACCTGTACGGCAACAGTAGAGGGCTGCTAAAGTTATGAAATGCTCAGGTTTTCCTGTTTTGAGTGTCTCTAGTTTTCCGTTCCATTCTAACTCTGCTGTTATGTTGCAGATGAACATGCTGCTACGGCTGCAGGAGGCAGCGAACTACTCCAGCACGCAGAGCTGTGACAGTGACAGCACCAGTCACCATGACGACCAGCTAGACTCTTCACTGGAGTCAGCACTATGAGAGCAAGAAATACTGATCCCCTAACCCGCACCCCCTTGGACCTGCCAGAACCTGGGAACTATCAAACCCCCTTCACTACCGGACGCCCCTATAGTTAGCAAATGATATATGAAAAGTTTTATTATCCAAAATGATTTACCCAACATTTGAGAGAGAAAAAAGCCTATTTTTACACAGCGATGGTGCAATATTAAATCAGATTATTTTATGTCTTAAAGATGTGTCTTCAACTTGGTCCCCGGTGATCAAAAAGGTAAACGACAATATGCATAAGATCGAATCTATTTTACTGACATCGGATAGTGTTCGCCAGTCATTTTTAATGGATGTGTAACATTTGAAGAATACAACTTTTCATATATATTATAGGTGTGGGTGTGTCTGATAAGGACCATCACACTTTGTTCACACTTTTCATTTTGGGTGTGAGAAAATGAAAGAAGTTCACCGTGATCAAACTGGATTTTTTGTTACCTAGTTATATTTTCAGGTGTTTACATTTAGTTTTGTCGTGTATGTCTTTCCTTGTTTACAGAGGTGCTTCTCACAGACACACACTCATATGAATGCACTTGCACACAGGCAGCAGGAGGAGACTCTGTTAATGAAAGCTTTTATAAGTTCAGGCCATCATTTAATCTACAGTCCAGCCTGCCACAGTGTCCTTGAGCAAAGCACCATATCTCCACTACTTCTGACTACCCTGATCTCTTACACTATCTTTCAGGTGATGTAATGCTCTCTAGTGGCCACAGGCTGTTTTACATCCAGTGTTTTTACACACAAATCATCAGGTTTCAGTAAAAGTTATTTATGGTCAACTAAACCTGCTCCTTACTGGGTTTGGAGTAGATTTTGTTCACCACTGTACCACTTTTAAAAAATATCCTTACTTTTTGTGAACATGACGAGGGTGTAGCTAATATTGGAACATACTGACACAATCTGCTGCCTCTGTCTAGTTTAGCCTTGTGGTGCTGGTCTCCTGCCCTGAACGTTGTCGGCATCAGGCACTGCCAAGCCGCTCCTCGCCCCCCCTCCATGCCGACAACAAGCACAACGAAAGCGCATGGTCTGTGTGTGTGTGTGTGTGTGTGTGTGTGTGTGTGTGTGTGTGTGTGTTTGTGTGTCTTACAGTCTCACTGCTACTGTGAAGAAAAAAATTGAAAAGTGCCAACGTTTCGTTTCAATTTGACTGCCAAATGTAAACACAATGCAGAGCCGAACATGGTTGTAGACTTAGATTACGCTGTTCTTGGCCTGCTGTCAATGTTTAGCTGAAATGTACCGTGATGAGAGCAGACAGCGCCCTCCGTGGATTGTAACAGGAGTAACCAGGTATTTTTGGTAATCTGCACAGGGTTTGGTGCAACGTAGACTGACCCTGAGTTCAGTAATACCTAACAGAGTAGCATGGTATTCTGCGGCCCTCATTAGAAATTCTTTTTTGACATGTGCTTCGGTTTCTACCCGTGAGGTACCCGAAAAGAATCCAAATTGTCGCATCCATATACAAGTTAACCAGATCAGTCAAAGAGCTGAACAGGGGAACAATGATATTGGTGCTTTCTCCACTGCCTTAAATGTTCAAGTTTTTTTCAAGCATCTTCTGGTGAGAAGACGAGATAGTATTGATATGCTTCCTGCTATGTCAAAGATGCTGCTTGCAGTGGGACAAACAGCCACTTTTGTTTGTTTTCCCTCTAAAGCACCCTTTCTTCTTTCTGACAGTTAGATTATAAAAGAGTGGATAGTGTATTTGAATTTGACCAATATTGTATGAACATTTAAAAAAGTATATAAAATAGAGGGCTTGGGGTATTTTTTTAAGTTGTTGTTTTGTGCCCAGTTGAGCTGGGCTCACTTGAACTGATAGGAGCACAACCAAACTGTTTCAGGTGTTCTTGCCTGATGAGCATGTCTTGAACCTTTTTAAAGGGGATGCATTATGAGGAGAACTTTACCTTTATGTATGCGTGTATCGGACGGAAGCCATTTAGATTTTTGATTGTCCTCTCTTTGTTTATCAAGTGGGTTGGTTTTGCACACTTTGAGGTTGGGTTGGGTTGTAAATACTTAAGTCTTGCACAGTGAATCAAAGATGCATTCTGCCCTGTTGATGTTCCAATATGCTTAACCCGCCGAATAAATTATTGTACTTTGAAAACAGAGAGAAAAAAAAGAAATGCAAAATTCAACACGCTGTCAGAAACAGGTGTGTGTCTTGTGGTGATTGGATGTTGTGCCTATGCAGGAGGCATACAGTGTACAGTAAGAAACTGCTTTTTTTTAACTCACTGGAATCACAAAAGGAGAAGAAAAAAAAATAGGCACTTACTCCAGTGTTCCTCATCCTGCCATGATATTCTCTGGATCTTAGGAATCCCAGTTGTTCATTAGAAACACTTCCCCTCTGGACATTTTAACTGAAGCTTACCGCCACGTTAGGCTTGCTAGCTGGCCGAGGCACCGAAGCTGATCTGACACCGTACTGTAAACATTTACCAACAACCAACAGGTGCTACTGGTCAGAGCCCACCAGAGACCAAGAAGTCATGTTGTCACAACCTCAGGACAATTCTATCCTCTACAATCCTACCTGTGTTCAGCTTCACGCGTGTCTCCGCAGCCAAGTTGTTGATGGTCCGCACATTCTTTTGGCAAAGGGGTGTAGTTGCATGCTAAAGGGGTGGTTGCTCCTTACCTAGACTTACACCCGCATATCAAACCTATCTACACTCCTGTTAACAGTGTACACCATGGTGACATTTCCCCACTTTAACACTTTGCAGTTACATCTCAGTTGAAAACCATAGCATTTACTCTGGTTTGAGAGAACGTTTTCTTCTTGTTGGGTGAAACATTTGTCCTTAAATGTTTTATATTTTGTACATTTGTATGTAACATATCATGTAAATAGACAGAGACAGTGATTTACCTCATCTGGAGGATTTTGTAGTCTTTGTAAAGCCCTAATAAATGGTATTTGGTGTCACACAGGCAAAAACGGCCTTTTGTGTTCATTTTACATTTCATGTCTCTTAGAATGATAAGAATTAAAAAGAAAAATATAAATAAAAAAAAATCATGTTCGAATGAAAGTAATCGCCAAACTAACAACTTGGGCATAAACAGTAAGTATCCATATGATTTAAAGATATAATACTAAACATGAAAAAGGAATATGAAACACATTTTACTTTAGAATCAGATCAGTATTTACTAATTGCAACAAAGATGGTGCTAGGTGTTGGCATTTACTCTAAAGAGTTTTCCATGCAGGACATTTTGTTATGTCACTGCTGGTGATATCATTTGAGTGTATGTCATATGCTTTGGATGCAGTCTGGAGTTTGGTTTGTGGGGAGAGTTTTTACAGTCCAACACAAAAGATGCACCTACCAAGATTATAAGATGACAACTATGGAATGGTAAATGGACTGACTCTTATATAGCGCTTTTCTACTCTCCTGGAGTACTCAAGGCGCTCTATACAACATGCCACATTGACCCAATTACACCCATTCTCACAAGCACTTTCTCTGTACTTAGTGCTTTCTAACTACATTCACACTTCAATGGATGCATCGGAGAGCAACTTGGGGTTAGTATCTTGCCCAAGGATACTTGACATGCAGACTGGAGGACGCAAGAATCGAACCACCAACCTTCCGATCAGTAGGTGACCTGGTCCACCTCCTGAGCTACAGCCACCCCAAAACTGAGAAGGATTTTGCAGTTTCTGTTGTGTCAAAGAAGGCCAGAGAAGTAACATGCTTATAATTAGGTGCTGTCCATTGAAAATATAATTGATTGAATGTCACAAATATTAGCTATAAGAGTGTAGTAAAACTAGGTGGAAATATCATGTCACAGACTATAAATCAAGCAGTCAAACATATTCCTGGATGGAGTAGAGCTTGATCTAGCACCAGAATTTAAATATCTTGGGGTCATTCTAGACCCAACATTATCCTTCAAGAGTCACATAAATAAAGTGTCCCAGGTACTTAAATTTAATAATCGAAATTTTAACCATATACGTAATAATTTAAATATGAAAGTTGCAAAAACTTATTTTTACTCAATCATCATCTCTCATATGGACTATTGTTTGACGTCCTGGTCACTTGCTTGTCCAACAACACTTAAAACTATTGAAAACATTTATAAAAGAAGTTTAAAACTGCTTGACAAAAAACCGACTTCCCACCACCAGTGTCATGTGTTAAAAAAAACATAAAGTACTGAACTTCAATAACTTAATGAAACTTAAAAGAGTCTGTTTAATATATAAAGTCTTACACTCCCTTGCTCCACCACCACTAAAGCAGTTCATTAGGCATAAAGAAAGCTCAGACAGGACCACTCGAGCTACAACCCGAGGAGACTTGTTTATACCTCACAGACGGACAGCATTTGGGCAGAACGTCCTCTCTGTCCAGGGTGGCCATCTGTGGAACAGTCTTCCTCAACCCATTAGAGAATGCTCGACTTTCAATTTGTTTAAGGCAAAGCTTAAAAACTGGTTATGGACAAATCAAGTGTGTGATCATATATGAGTTGTATAGTTTTAATGTTTTATTTGGGAACAGAATGGTGTGTATGTGTAAGTTTGGTGATGGAGTTTTTATTATGAATGAATGATGAATTTTTATGAATTATGTCTATTTTTTTTTATGTTTAAGGACAACAGATGGAAATTAGCCTTTGGCTATAATCTGGCATGTTTACATTCATGTAATTTGTTTTTACATTTATGTTCATTAGCATGCACTGTCCTAAATAAATAAATAAAAAATAAAAAAATAAAAAATACAGTTCATGTCACCCGACCAGTCACATGAGGTGGCTTAATCCTAAAATGTTTGTGATTTTTTTTTAGCATCTAGCGCTTGCTATATGAAATACATTGTTCAAAGGAAAAAAAACAAACAGATCTATACATGCTGGAGTAGACGGAATGAGGTGCTAACATAAAGGATGTATTCAGTAACCAATAAACGGTTGTTGTTGCAAAGGTGTTGTTTTATTTTGAAGGATTATCGTGTTCTCTTCCGGGAGCGCGCGACTGATGCCATAGCAAACATGGCACCCGGCACGACTCCTGTAACGGAGACAGAGGAAGATCTTAAAACCTTTAAATCTAAAGGAGCTCCGATCTCTTTACCGAAACATTCCTACTGGTTTGACTTCTGGGCTTTCGTGGTATTTGATTTCATGCTATTCCTCGTCGTGTATTTCTTAGTCCCATAAAAGGTAAGAATGAGTAAGCGTGGAAGTTTCCAGCTAAAAGTGGGTGGCTACGGACGTTATCTAACTTTTTTTGTCCCACAGCTCCAGAGCCTGATATAAAAACTGGGATTTAAATAGCGCAAATTTGAAATAAACAGTTTTAAAGTATTGATGCAGCTGTATCATACATACGATTCTGAGAGCTCATATTCAGTGGTTAGCCAGCTGGTATCGAGATTCAAGATCACTGCCTTGGATCTAGTATTAGCTATGCAACGTTTGCCTGAAAGGTCTTCAATTTACAATGTAAACTGTACTATATTTAAGAATGTACACTCTGCACTTCCTGTGTAGGGTGGGCCGTTATCGCTCTAGAAAAGTCATGTGCCTATCTTCGCTAATTTTGATGCAATAATGACGTCATGCTTTTATGTGCTTTTCGAAGTGCATCATACGAGCTATCCGGTGTAGAAGCGCAGTGATTTTTCCCCGTTACTAATTTTCTTCTGTTATCAGCTCCTTGTTTTGTCCAATCAGCCCTCCATATGCAAAATCTATTTCTATTACTGCTGCACTGAAACACGAACAGCTAATTCTCCAGTTTGAGATGCTGGAAATGTTATTGATTAGAATGTATAGATGTATATATGTAGTAGTTGTGATTATGTATTTGTGTTTCCTGTGTTAGAACTTTGTTTTCAAAGTACTTGTCTTTGTTAAAGGTTGGTTCCAGGACTTTGGCGCTTGAAGATGCAGAGTGCTCGCCCTGCCCTGCCCTTGGAAATGCTAACCCTGCTTTGAATCTAACACCATGTGATTGGATGTCATACATCATATGGCTGCATAACAAACATCTGAACTACAGAACTCCTTCCTGCTGTGACTGGACTGTCTTCCTTAATGCATGGAATCCGTTTTTCTGTGGGGGCGAGAAACATTTGAAGTGTTGTATTGTTGAAAAGTCACAATGATGTCATCAGGACTTATAAAATGCTTTGACCAGAAAATTACTAAGACACTGTTGTAAGTGTTGTCACTGTCAACTGTTAAGTAGTTTTATTAATCCATGTTTTATTAATAATGTTTAATTTTCTCGCTTCTTCCTAATGTTTTGCTTTTGTTTCCATTTTTTCTGATCATCACCTGTAAATAACTCTGACATCTCCAAATGAATGTATTGTCATAGCAAGCTATGTGATCAATTGGTGTGGGACCCATATGGACACCAGAAGATTAGCGTCCACCTTCACTCGTGAAAGAACAGTGGTGTGTTGGGAGAAATACTAGAATGCCGAAGTCATGGAAATTTGCACATGGAAAACACTGCAAATAAAGTTTTTAAATATCTTTCAAATAAAGATAACGTTCTCTGTTATCTGTTGGATAAACTTGGCATTTATCAGCATCACATCTGTTATTAGGATCTGAGTACAGTGTTAGGTTCTTATACCAAGTTCATAACTGGCAGCGACTGCACTTTTGAGACACATAAAGCGCAACTGTTTAGCTGATGACTTAAATTTTTAGAATTAAACGGTTTTTTTGGGGGGGGGGAGGGTTTACACTTTTGGTCGCTTGTTCATGCTTTTATTTTGAAAATCACATTCGCCCACGTGTTTCCGCTTTGCGTTAGGGCTAATAGCAAATTGATTGCTGGTTGCAGCTTGCTAGTGACTTTTTTAAGTAATTCGTGTAGTTTGCGTTATGGAAAGCGGTCCAGTGGAGAGCACAGGTCCGTGTCACAGCAGCGTTCAGTGGTACAGCGAGGCAGGCCGCCCATGTGTGCGCGCGTTAGCTCTTCACCACGGCTAAATGCAGTCATTCTAGTTAGCTATGCTAATGTAAACATGGGAAACTTAATGGGTTAACCGTTAATACTTAGGTTCATACAATATGTTCACTCTATTCGTGTTGTTTTTTTAAGTAAATGGAATTGTAAAACCCTATTTGTTCTTAGTGTTATAATTTTAAGTTAGTTAATCTGTTTTTAGCTAATTTAATTGGGCTATGTTCAAATACTGTTCAACATGACTAAATTTCTATTTCTGATATATTGTGTGAGTAATTAAATATGCTTTCAATAAACGGCAACATTAAGCTATCTACTTGGAAATGTTTGTAAATATTTTGAAATAACTGGGAATTTTTAATCGATTGCTTGTAATATGTGGCCATAAATTCACCTGAGTCCCAATTATAGAAACAGTACTTTTGTACTCTCAAAAGGTTATTGGACTGTTTTGCCAACAAGTTCAACTTTTATCTCGTAAAATAGGCTCCAGATGGATGTTTTATATAATTTTTTGCAATCCCGACATGTGTTACAGTGCTGCTTTGGAGAGCAGTGGTTTCCCTTGTGGTGTTTTAATCTACTTATTTTTAGGCAGCACCCTGAAAAACACCCAGTTTTTTCCCACCTTCATGCATCTCTCTGATGTTTCTTTAAGTTCCTGTGAAATATTTTGTTGAGGCATACGTGGCTCACAACAACCAGTCTTTCTTGAGAAGACTAGACTTCATCTATACCCACCGTAGCTTAGCAGCACCTGTACACCAGCGGGTTCACAAATGATTTTCTTGTAACTTTGTCTCTTGGTGCTAAATTATAAAGATAGTTTGTTGAGCTGTCACAAGAGGACATCTGACTTTCCAAAAAAGACATAACTCTGTCCACTGTGTGTGTTTAATCAGATATATTCCTGCCGTTGTCATCTCTAAGACTGCTGATACCTCCTATGCGGCTGATTTCCGCAGCCATGTGGCAGGTGGCTCAACGGAGGGATGTTCTCGACTATGAAAAGCTTGATGAATTTGTGACACTGGTCACGGCATCAGTTCCAGACCTGCTCAATCCGAAGCAACGAGGAAAACTGCTGCTTCGGCTGCGAGCCAGAGTGAGTCAGTGGGTGCACAGAAATGCATTCCACTCCACAACTGGGTAATCCAGTGACAGTAGCTGAACGAACACCTTCCTGTTGCTTCAGGTTATACTTGAGCTGTGCAGAAATGAGGAAACAGCCAACATCCTGTGTGTTCAGCCTCACCTGGAGCGAATCCGCCCACCGGGATACACAGGAGTAAGTTTTAGCACCATTTTGCACAAGTCCAAGGTCCAGGTCCAAAGTTGTGTTACTGTTAAAAGTTCAGTGAGTGAAGACCTAGCAGAGGAAACATTTCATGTGAACTCACCTCTAAATCCAGCATCAGAAGTCTGATAATAAACCGTGAAAGCCGATGCATTTTGGAAACAGGCGTAGTCTGTTGGTAGAGTTAAAATAGAGCTTTCTGAATGCAATGAGCAAAGCTGCATTCAGAGACAACGTGTTTTATTAGTATTATCAATAATGTAGCTGCGGTGGATTGATCACATTCAGGGCTTGTGTTGCTGTTAGTGTCATGTGGAACGTTTTACTGGTTGTGAGAGGTATGGATTAATTTAATCTGCATATTCTGTAGAGAGGGAGGATGGCTTCTGCAACAGAATAATGATTCTAATCATCCATCAAATATGCAGTGGATGATCAAATATAAATGTTAGCTTTCTGACATCATTTCTCGTCCTTTATTTATTGTTGGTCTGATAGTGACGAAGATCTCAGTTGTAATGATTTCTTTCAGAGTGGGGATGCAGAGGTGGATGCAGAAGAGGCCATCTTTGTGGAGCTAACCCAAACACTCCTGAAAGACCCAGCAGAGAGGGAACATTTTTACCAGGCAAGTGCTCTTACATGTAGCCAATCCATGTATTTCTTATCTTCTTCCTTTTAACTTTTCTTTTTTATAACTAGCTGTTAACGTTTGTTCTTCTCAGGAGGTTTTCCCCACAGAATATGGCCTCAGCTATGATGCAGACATGCAGCTGCTTGTGTGGGAGCTTCTCTCCAAATTAGAAAGACTCCTGCCGGTGCCAGACCTCGGTCAGGTAGGCCTACATGAAAGCATAATAGTAGCCATATAAGATTCATTATTATTATAAAATACTGTGCTGTACATCAAACACTGTTGAATGGTTGGGCAGCAGTCACCAATAGCAACAGTACTGGAGATGAGTAACAGTATTAGTAGTTTGTGAATGTAGTTTTAAAGATATAGATAAATCTTTCCCATCTTTAGCCTTTTCATGATTCATTTTATTAGATCAAACTCATTACACACTCAGTCGCTATTTATTTGTTTTTCTATGTTAATATGCTATATTTTAATAAAACGTGAAGATCTTTTGTAGTAACATGTTTTTCTATCATATTTAACATCAGTTTAAGTGTTTGTTTTTTCTTCTTAGTTTTCAACTACTCACCAGTTAATCAAGTATTTTTTTCGTTGTTTGGTGGATTAAGAAATTAATTACCAGGAACCTCCCTGATTTTTACCAGACAGTGAAAACTGTCAGTGCACAGCTCTGCTGTAACAGTGTTACATTTAGTTGCAGTTGGCTGATTGTTAGTAGGACTGTGTCTTCACTCAGTACTCCCCAAGACTTCACTGACTCGCCTGAATGAATATCACGTTGAAGGATTACTGTTTTAACACACTGTGATCCTTCAACAAAGATCCAGTCTCTAAGTAAACAGGGACAGAACAGGTTTCCCAAGAAGCCAGGTAAAAAACCAACAGCCAGAGTGAAAGCAGTCCAGTGATGCATGAGAAGATGATCTTGAAGGTGAGATTGGGCAAATTTCAATCAGATAAAGTTATTATATTTTACTGAGCTGGTTCCCGAGACTATTTGGTCACGCCTCATATTTAATCACCATTCCCCCTCCCTCTCTTCAAAACAGTTGTTTTTTGGAATTTAAACTTCCTCAGACTGAATCTTTTTTTTTTTTTTCATAACCAAACAGACTGTTTCCTGGCTTACCTCTGCCCCGTCTGTGCTGAAGGACTGCTTGCAGGTGCTCTCCAATCCCAATGACCTCAAGTCTCTCCTGCAACACCACAAATGCCTTGAGCACCTCAGCACCCAAGGTAAATCAGTTAGTCACTTTAAAGCTGTTCAAGGTTTGCTGTCTCACTTTTAATAACTGTCATATAAAGTTTTAGACCAGGCATCTACACTTTAAGGTGAGTTTTTCTCTCTTTTTTTGTTGCACATTAAAAAAAATATACCAGATGTAAAAGGTAAAAAAAGGGAGATGTCAGGAAACAACAGACTGTTTGTAACTTTTGTGTTTCTCTGTAGGTAACACAGTGGAGATGTCCACCCAGGTCTTTGCCTGCTCAGAGTGTCCCTTCTTCCACATGCAGGAGTCCTACCTGCTGCAGCACATTGAGCACAGCCACCCTGAGCAATATGGCAAACTCCAGAGGGCTGCACAGACATCTGAGACCCCCAAGAAGACGTTCCATCCTCCTGTGTTCCCAAAGCCCTTCCCCATCCACGACAGGCCCAACCCACACACATGCCAGGAGTGCGGCAAAACGTTCACGCGGGTCTCGGACGTGACTCGTCACCAGCGGACCCACACGGGCGAGCGCCCGTACACCTGTGAGGAGTGTCAGAAGGGCTTCAAGAACTCTTGGGATCTGACCAGACATCAGCGCATCCACACTGGAGAGCGCCCCTTCCTTTGCTCTCATTGCGGCAAACGGTTCACTCAGATGGGGCTGCTCAAACTGCATTCTGAGCGAACGGCTTGTGGCCAGACCTGCAACCCTCAGCTAGACCTAACAACAGAGGTGGTTGTGACAGAGGTGGTGTCAGAGAAGGGGGGCGCTCAGTATAAATGCCAGAAATGCGGTGAGAGCTTTAGCAGCATCCTGGATCGGTTGAGGCACAGGCAGAGGCACATCGTAAGGCGTCAGTACAAATGTTCCATGTGTGAGAAGCTCTATGGCCGAGCCTCGGACTTGAAGAGACACCATATGAAACACACAGGTGAGCGGCCATTTCCATGTGAGTGTGGGAAAAGCTTCACCCACGTGTGGCTTCTGAATAAGCACCAGCAGACCCACAGCAAAGAGCGTCCCTACCCCTGTGCAGAATGCGGAAAGAGCTTCACGCAGCTCCAGATCCTTAACAGGCACCTCCTGACTCACAATGGCCAGCGGCCTTTCCAGTGTTCATACTGCGAGAAGAGCTTTACCCAGCTTGCCAGCCTCACACGCCACGAGAGGATCCACACAGGGGAGCGGCCATACCTCTGCACTACCTGCCAGAAGTCTTTTCTCACTCACGGAGAGCTTGTGAGGCACCAGCGCAGCCACAGCAACTTCCGGCCCTTCAGCTGTCCTCAGTGCCCAAAGAGCTTTAAAACCAAGCGCGCTCATAGCGAACACTTCCACAGCCACACGGGCGAGCACCCGTTCGAATGCGGCCGTTGCGGGAAGAGGTTTTCCAAGTCCACCTCGCTTGTCCGACATAACCTGACTCACACGGGGGAGCGACCACACTCGTGCTCCCAGTGCGGGAAGACCTTCCTGACCTCTGGGGAGCTGCTCCTGCACAAACGCACCCACACCGGAGAGAGGCCGTACCCCTGCTCGTACTGTGAGAGGAGGTTCAGGTGCTCATCAGACCTCAACATACATGTACGGACTCACACTGGCGAGAAGCCACACAGCTGCGCGTTCTGTAAGAAGGGCTTCTCTACATCTACGAGGCTGAAGAGACACATGCGCACACACTCAGAGAAGGTGGATTTACTGAGTCTTTGAGCTATCGGGAGAAAATCATCTTGTTGGTCCAACATGACTGTTGTCATTTAAAATAAAAAGAGCCTTGAATCAGTTCACTGTGTGTATTTTTTTGTTTTGTTTTTTGGTGCTCTGTTTGGTTTCTCCGATGTATAATTCACGGCAATCTTCCTGGCACTATATTACTGTGTTTGTGCCAGGGGAGCGGATCTTTGCTGTGGACCAATTTTTGGCGCAGCGTGTTTTGTGGTTTGAAAGCCACAGATAGGCGTATTTTGAGAAAATGCATGTCAGCTGTTCCGATACTCCTGACAAATGAGGGATCACTAAGGGTTTTTGCCTAGGTTGTCCTCCTCCTCTCCTGGATCGCCTGGAGCTTTCCTTAGGTGTCTTCCCAACTTTGACAAATGGCCAGCTGGGATAACCACATTTACTCAGGGCCTTTTTGACATGGTGTTCTTCTGCTTTCCTGGCCGTGTGTCTGTGGGGATGGTGCTTTGTATTTTAGAGTCCTGAAACATTTCTCCCACTGAAAACACTACATGGAGGATTTATGTTTTAGCTTATCAAGAAAACCATGTGTAATCTTTAAAAACACAGAAGCAGAGAGCAAGAAAAGTGCAAAATCTGAATTACAGAAAAGAGGAGGATGGCTAAAGAAATTTGAATGAGGTACAGAAAGGCAAGTTACAAAAGTGGAAGAATCTGGAAGAAGGATCTTGAAGACAGATTTTTATTAGATGAAACCACTGGCACAGGATGAGGACTGCATCCAGTGTGAACTTCTGTTAAATTACTGTGTTGTTAGTGTTTTAGATGTTGATTAACTCATCCATCTGTGTAAATATCGCAGGGGCAGAATAATAGATTACAGATCATCTTGTAGGATGTTAGCAATCCACTCAAGCTGGACATCATCTATACATCGTCTCTAACGGTACATCAGCAGTGACTGCTCTGATATTTTGGCTCATCAAATTTAATTAAAGATTAGACACAAAGTCACAGATTGCTGAATATCGCACTGAAGCAGGCTTTAAATGTTTGCTTTGCATGTGTACAGCCCAGTCTTAGACCCTCCTGTTTGTTGGATTGCTAAGTCTGGAATCTTTTTTTATTCTGTAGCAGCATATTCATGTCAGTGAACTGTGCTTCTTTGATTGTGCTTTAAATAACTTGTAGAGGTCTAGAGACAAAACATGTAGTTCAATAGGAAAAAGAAAGCCTTTAGGTCTGAGGACAAGGAAGAACTGAGGAGCACAGCACAGCCTAAGAAGTTAAGGAAGCACTGTGACCAGAAGATGCTGAAGGCCAAACCCAAGAAGAATAACACACACACACATATATTGACAGCATAACGTTAAGAGGCGCAACTAAGTAACAGTGAAAGTGTAGAGGAATGTGTGCATATGGATTAGAAGTCCCCAATTATCAATACCACCAAAGGTGGTTGAGAACAACAGGGCTAAGAAAAGCAGCTGCTGGCCAACCAACTAGATATAGTGGTGCTTCGGAAGGAACAGAAGATCACAGCTGTGACATGTGTGGCAATCCCAGCTGAAAGCAACATCAGGAAGGAGCACAGGAAAAGTAACAGTGACTAAAAGAACCGGTGGCAATAGAAGCATTAAGAGCTGCAACTGCCAAGCTGTAAGAGTGGCTCTAACAGATTCCACAGTCACAGAGGTCAGAGACAGGTGTGTGTTCAGAAGAGTGCAGACCTAGGAACAGCAAAGATACCGTGCAGAACCCTCAAACTCCCAGGCCTCTGGCAGAGGACCTGAGCTTAAGAACCATGCACTTAACACTACCTCAGAGGAGTTAACTGCTAATTATAAGACAATACATTTCAGGACATTTTGTGGAGTAATGAAAAAGTAATATAATGAGTGGTGTAACAATAATAATCACATAATTGTATCTGACATAAAGTGTCCACATGATTTTCATGTGAGTTGTTGTGTTATGGTAGTCCTGTGTTGTGCTGTAGAGGATTAATGTACAAAACAAAGGTTTTTTAAGCCTCATGCCCAGTAGATGTGAACTTAAATGACCAATCAGAATGTTTGGAAAGGTATCTAATTTCAGTTCAATAAGATGTGGGAATCACTATCAAGCATGATTTGAATATGGGGCATCCTTTTCTGACACACAGTGACACGATCGCATGGTGTGAGAAGAAGGTAAGAATATTTCCTCTAGTAATCATATTTAAAATGACATAAACTGTAAATCAAAAATACATGTAAGAACATGTGGAGAGTGTTTTTGTTTTTATTTTTTTACTTTGCCTGATCAGAAATTCTCTCTTTCTTTGTGTGATAAGGGGTACTTTTGAGGAAGACTTTGATAACAGTGTGTTTGTATATAATAATATTATTTCATGTAGCACCAAGTAATAATAATTATATCAGATTATTATTTTTACAATCCCAAGTTTACGTGTGTCCTGAGCTTCCAGGTGTAGGGGCACCTGAAAATGAAAATGTGGTTTTAAATGCAAAATTGCTCAAAATCTGTGCAAATCCAAAAAGGAAAGCAAGAAGAGAAGGCGAGCCAGTGGTGGGATATCTCAAAAGCATGAAGAGAAAACAAGGAAGCAGAGACCCACAGCGCCCATCCTTAAGTCTGGTTCTGTCAGAGCTTTCTTCCTGTTAAAAGGGAGTTTTTCCCTTTCTACTGTAGCCATGTGCTTGCTTATAGGGGCTTGTCTAATTGTCAGGGTTTTCTCTGCATTGTTATAGGTTAATTGCATTACAGTATAAATTAAATTGAATGGAACAAGGCAAGATGCAGTGTTCCCGGGTGCACAGAAAAAACAGAGGTAATGTCTATAAAGTGTAATGTGTGGCTCTGTTTTACAGCACAAAAGAACTGTTTTGGAAAGTTTCACACAGAATGACAGCAACGTCTCACAACATGAGAATCAGTATATTATATTGGACAATTCGAACTTAAGCCTGTATCAAGCCATAAAGCTAAATAATCTAAATGTGTTTTTCAATTCTTTGCTTCAAAATTGGTTGACATTTTTGGACGATTTTCTTATGTTTGTATTGCTTTCCAACAATTGTGTAATGATCTATGAGTTAATAATTGTCTCTGTTGTTTTATACAAGCCTAGTTGCCTAGGGGCAACGTTGTGGATATATCTCGGAAACGGGTGTCTGAAATAAAAAAAATTTTTGTTTTGGGAATAAAATGTTCCAAAATTAGTCAGAAAATAATGCTGAATAATTTTAAGCATACACCATCACAATGTGTGAAGTGGAGGGTTAAAATTCACACCGAGATTCCCGCCGGACCACTTATCTGCAGGCACTTCCTGTCCCACCCACATTTTCGTGTCGCTTCCGGGTGGGGGTTACAAGCAGGCTGCTGTCGTTATCTCAACGCTGTAAACAAGTTACTCAACGGTTTAGCTTCAGCGACACATCGAGCGAAAAGAGATGCATATTAAAACAGGTGAGTTTATGCTATATTTCGGTATATCTGAGTGAAACGCTTCACTTTCAGACGTGTTATTTATGTGTTTGGCCGCGGCATTAGCGGCGGGCTAGCAGCGCCGAGAGAAGCCTGTCGCCGCTTTGAATGAGGTGGTGGGGGGAGTTACGAAACTTCGGCTAGCGTTCTGGGTGGCTTTTTACAACCTTAATACGTGTAAAAACAAACATATCTAATCGTCCCGCAGTAGTTAGTGTTCATACATTTTTCGATGGTCAAAGTGGAACCTTTAGATACATAAAACCGTCGAGTTTTACGCTCCACTTCGTGACGCTGCTAATTAAAGTTTGCTAACGCCGGTGCTCGCTGTTAGCTTCTATCGTTCTAGCCGCAAGCACCGTTTACATGAACCAGCGGGTGTTTTTTTCCACAAATGGAAACTATTAAATCATTTCTGGCATCTTTGTTTTTTAAATAGTCGGGAGACTGAAGAGTCTGCGGAGTTAGCCGGCTTCTCGAAATTTCGGAGCGGTATATGAGACGGGGTCGGCTGGGCGGTGAACGGTCTCACCAGTTCTTTTGAAATGTGGCGCTTTGGAGCGGGTACGCTAATCAGGCCCGCTGTAAGCTATGTGCTTCCTCTTTTTATGTTTCCACTTGTGGTGCATTTGAAAACGGCCAACAGTAATGTCTGAGTCTGTTTGAGTGGCGCCGTGCGGACAGAGAATGCTTTAACAACCAAAACTGGAGAACCTTCCCGTAAAGACTCTGCTACCCAGTCACTCCTTTTCATGATGAGCCAGCAAGTGGGACAGCGTGACACAGATCATTGGGGAAGATCAGACACAGGGACAAGTATGGTGATGACAGCTGAGAACTGTGATGGGTATCTGCCAGTTAAGCACAGTTAGGAATAGAATTAGTTTACTCTTAACCAACGGCAGCATTATTTATTTATTTATTAATTTGAGATTAGTTGACCTGAATTATCAGCATCTTGTGTGAGATTGCATTAATAGTCACATGGTACGGCCTGAGGTGAAGTCTGTTTGATTACATTTTTTCCACCTTCAGACTGAGGAAGTTGAACCCAAAACGTTTTATGCTGGGCTTGATAAATTGCTCATCAAAAGTGCTGATGGTAGATTTCTTCAGAAGAGTTGTTTTGATTCCAGCTTTTGTATTTGTCTATTTTGGGATTGGTCTTTTTTTCTGTTCAACTTTGCAAGTAGCCAGCTATACAGGGAGCTGTTGTTCAGCCTCCTGTGCCACACTGAAGTCACATGAAAGTGTGTCATCTACCCCCAATGTTTGTTTGCATAGTAGAGACAAGTGCAAAGACCATTATTAATCAATGCCAAGTGATAAGTCTTTATGTATACTACTCACTACAAGTATGCCTACTAAAGTAAGGTCAAGATACTAGTAGGACAGTAATGTTGATTGGGGTAAGGAAGTGATTATGATGATATGATTATGATTTAGTGATTTCACTGACTAATCACCCAGCACTGGAAGTTGCTGCTCATATGCATGATAACAGTTTATTAAAACAGCAGATACCTGATCAACTTGTCAATGCTCATTTTCTTCAGGTACATGGGAAGCCAGCAACACTGTGTGTGAGCCTGATGGTCTATGTGACCAAGCAGTCCTTGTTTCAGCCGCCAATTCTGAGCCACACATTCGGAACCGCCGCCTGTCTCCTGGCTCGGGAAACTGTGGAGGTGGTGGGGGTGGAGGATGCATCTCTGGAGGTGACCAGCTGCCACGGCAGCTTTCACCCGACGGTGACCTGATCGGTCCCAGCCATGGCTTTAGCTTCCGCAGGGAAAAGGAACGCAGGGGCCCACAGCACAAAGGCCGTAGTCTGCGCAGGGAAAGTCAGAAGGGTGTTGGCCGTGTAAGTGAAAGGCCACAAAAGGTTAACCAAAAGGAAAGATGGGTCGAGGACAGTTTGTCTCTACTTAAGCCCCCACCTGCCTTCCCAGTGCAAGACAGCCCTGCCAAGCTACAGCCTGCTGTTAGCTATGCCTCCAAGGTGAAGGCGGGAGCTGCAACTGGAGCATTAGAGGAAGACCGACCTGCCATTGGCGTGCTGCTACAGAATCAGTGGGGTCTAAGTTTCATTAGTGAGGCAAGACCAGTCACAGAAGGCTCCGGCCCCAACTCCCCTTCCAGTACCCCACTGCCCACAGATCCTAAACATCCAGCAGACCTACAGCTTGACACAGTTCTCACAGTGAAGCCCCCAGAAGAAAGGCCAATTCCAGTGTCTACCTCCCTCTACCCAATTGCACGCGCAGAGGTCGACGAGAGCAATGGAAAGCTGCTGCTCAGTTGTCGCCATCTAGTGGAAGCTCTGAACTATCATAGTAAAGGTAACAAGAAGCTTTAAAAATGACATCTAGCTAGAGATCATTAAATCTGAAATTATGGTGAATAACAACTACCTCTTTTCTCCTCTCTCACTCCATAGAGTGGAACGCTATCTGCAACAGACAGAAAAAAGGTGAGTCTTCCTAATTTTTGTGCATTCATTTTGGCGCAAGACATTATTCCCTACTATTTTGTCACACACTCATTGATGGTAATTTGCTAAAATGTGTTGCATAAGTCTTTTTCTTTCTAAACCAAGCTTCAAAATGTGGTTACTCAAAGAAAACTTCAAAGCGGTCTAATTTTTGCTGATGTTTAATCTAGTAGCAGTTTGTATGAAGTATCCCTTTTTGACCTTTTTTTTTTTTTTGCTTCTCAGATCCAAAAAGGGTGATCTGGTACAAGGACACCAAGGAGCACCCAGCCTAGCAGTGTGACAGGCCCCTAGTGGAAACACACACAACTACATACACATAAAAATACATAAAGATGGACAAATTTGAGTCCTGTTCTCACACTGCACTCAGGATGATGTCTTCACGCAAAGCCAAACTGAGGCACTTTGGACTAACTCCTTTAAGATCTTACAGCAATGGACTTTTTTTTAACGCCTTACGGAAAGCCTGCCTTAATTAATCAGACCCGTTTTCATTGTCTCTCATTACCATTTTAAGCTTGTATGTGTAATTTTTTTTTTTTTTTAACTATAGGCGCTGTAATTTAATTTGTTCCCTTTTTGAAAGCTGCCGTTTTATCAAACTTTGTCCTCTGTGAAGCGAGTGGTCAATCAAGCACTTTGTTCAAAGAATTTGTTTACCAATCCCTGTGTGCAAGAAGCCCTCATCAGAGTGACTTTCCCCCTCCCCCATCGATTACAAATCAGAAGAATGTCTTGTTCCTGCTTGAGTTTTACCGTTAATGTATGCAGAGGACCTCTGTACCCAAGTCTTCAGTTTACAGGAGGGTGTAGTCAAAGGCACAGAAGAGTTCACCCTTTATCACATCACCATATTAATGCTGTGTTCCTTTTGTTTTCATTTGGTCCCAATTGGGTGAATGTTACTTATGAATCCATAAGGGATGTCACCATGTTCAGTATGTTGATTTTTGAAAAGAATTTATTAAATAAAAATTACACTGGAGAAGGAGGAAGAATGTAAGAGAACAGTATTGCTTAATAAAAATGAGTAAACTTGAGTGGATCGCTTAATCATCTTTATTTCAACACAAATTGTCATTTACTGCTGGCAGCCTGACAGGGTTGAAAATCTCACTAATTTCATGAAAAACTTTCTGTTGTAACTACATAAGAGCACATGCAAACGTGCAAGAAATTATACGAGCAAGTTCTGGGAGGGGGGCTCAGCGGGTACGTCTCCAGAACCTAAAGTTATAAAGGTGGGAATTTTAAGAAAAGTAACATTTTTGGTAATACAAAGCTACTCCTTCATACAATCCAACACCGAGCTCTGTGTGTGAGCTGTTTAAATGTTAGTCAGGCACTAAAAATATGAAACCAGCTCCTTTGATATCAATGATCTGTCTGGATAAACCCTTCAAAATGGAAACTTGCAGTCTTCCTGGTTAATAGTCTGCATTTTTTTGTTGGCATGTAAAAAGGCCTTAACCAGTGAAGCTATGTAGCATAGCTCAGGAACTAAACTAATTTACAGTCTGAGCATTTGAGACATTTTTCATGAAGGACCATGTTACAGCAGTGTGTCTCTTGGATGTGTTTAAATAGTTTTTCAACCATGTGGTGCAAATGGATGAGATCAGGTTTTGGATGTACAGAAAAGTATTCATCTGTGGAGCTGCCATGTTACTTTCGAGCCTGGTGTACCACGCCAAATGTGTCACAACAGACCACAAAATGATGGTGCTGCAGTCAGTCTCTCCATGTCACCTCCACCTCATCTGTTCTATACCTGCAACAGGAGAGAAACCCACGGTCATTTACTGCAAGCACAGCAATATGAACACAAACACAATAAGAATGAATTTTTCCATCCTAGAGTCAGGATTAGCAATTTTTAAACCCACTTTAACTGATACTGATACAGACATATAATCTACCTATAATGAGTAAGGGACATAAATATGATTCTATGGTGGGTTATCAAATCACAACTGAAAAGGTCTATGAAGCCTTACCTTTGTGTGATCCATGAGTCTTCTAGCTCTGTCACCTGACCAGACCGAAACATCTCCCAGCCGGCCTGAGCAATCATCGCTCCGTTGTCAATGCAAAATCTGTGGCAACAAACTGATCTTTGTTATCTGCATCTGGATCTTCCAGACAGATCAAGATCCTGTCACACCAATTGAAAAAGTCACAATGAAGAGCTCCATTGCATGTGTTCACACAAGGACAGCTTCATATATCAGATGTTTTTGTGGCTATGAATGGTACACTTTATAACCACAAGTATTTGCTCATCTGCCTTCACACACATATGAGATTGAGTGACATCCAACTCTTAATCCACAGGCTTTGCAGTTATAACAGCTTCTGACCTTCTGGTGTGTCTATGGGAATTTTTGACTATGCGGCTCAACAGCCGCTGACCCCATTCTGTGATTATACATAGCCTACCTCTTTATGTCCGAGTTGCATTCCCAATCATTTCTACTTTCTTCAAATATCACTAACAGTTGACTGTGGAATCAGCTAGGAAATTTCATGACTGCATAGTACCTGGAATTCACAGAGCTTTGGAAATAACAAACACATCAACTCTTAAAAGTAGGATGGGTGAGAGTACGCTGTACTCGGTCTTAGGACCAAACTGCTGCTCGTGCGTGTAAAAGTGAAACTAATTCTAGTGAAATTTCAATGGAAATGAAAGTGAAGGATCTGAGGCTACGTCCACACGTACACGGGTATTTTTGAAAACGGAGATTTTCCGTTTTCGTTTTAAAAATTAATCCCGTCCACACGTAAACGCAGAAATGAAGGAAAACGCTGCTAGGAACATGCCAAAGCGACAGGTGGCGATATATTCCTAACCGTGTAGAAATGTTGGCCAATCAGAAGTCTAGAAGCCTCGGTGGGAAATAGTAAACAAAGATGGGGCATAGAAACAGAACAGAGTTGTATGTGTGGAGGGACAGTAACTGTGTGTGTATATGTAAGCATTTAAACACTGCAGAGAGTACAGTTAACAGTATTGTAGAAATTCATTTCACCGAAACAATAACATGGCGCACAGTGTGACGTCAAAAAAGGCGCACACCTTTGACGCTGTTTTCTCCGTTTTCCTCGTCCACACGTAAATGCAAAAACGGAGTTTTCGAAAATATCCACCCTGGCAGGCGTTTTTAGAAATCTCCGTTTTCAGTGACCGAAAACGCCGTTTACGTGTGGACGAAAGGTGCAAACGCATAGAAAAATCTGCGTTTTCAAAAATACCCGGGTACGTGTGGACGTAGCCTGAGTGTTGGGCAGACTGGGTTACCTTTCATCTGTGGCAAACAGCTTTGCTCCTCTCTCCTTACACATCACTCCCATCATCTCCTGCAGACGCAGGTTACCTGTGGTTGGAACATGAGATAAACACATTTCTGAGAGCGTGAACTCATTTCCATTCATAGCAACAGTAAACAGAGAGGAGTTTCAATAATGGGCTTAGACTTTAAGGGATCCAAGGCATTCCTGAGTGACTGTAACAATAAGTACATAAACAAACAGTAGTTAGAAACAATAAACAACAGAACCTTGGAATAATGTGAATTGCTGAAGTTCATGTAGACAGCTTCACTGCTTGTGGGAAGTCATTTTATTCTGTTGGATTTTACATAGAAGAAAACTGGTGTTCCCGTTTCTTTACAGATAAAATCGAGCCTTACACTGATTGCATTTCATAACAGTAAAAATAGCGCACACAAAATGACTACAAAAACTTAAATGCTTCAGGATATTTGCTTTAATATTTTAGAATAAGCTGCAGCTGATCATTTCAGGTATACTTACAGCCAACGCCACCGACAATCAGCACTTCCTGGGAGCCACAGTGAGCCATAGCCCTTTCTGTGATCTCCACCAGCATGGAGAACAATGTCTCCTGCAAAGACAGAAGCAATACTAATGGGAAATACTGACATCACTGATGCCAACACACCAATCAGGGCTGCAACAAATAGTTGATTAACAGAAATTCAAGAGGTAAATATTTTCATAATCCAGTATGCTCTAATCACACCTTAAACAATTCAAATAATGTGCTGCTTTAATCTTCTTGGATCTTTGAGTTCTGGATAGTTGGTCACACACACACACACACACACACACACACACACACACACACAAAACTTTCAGGACATTGTATAGAGCTGTTGTAGATTTGACCATTGACACTACTTTCTGTCTTATTTTAAACAAACTAACTGATCAATTCAGTAATAAAACTTTAATTTATCTATTAGCTAAAACTCTCATAACTCTCGCTAAAACTAATTGATAAAATAAACTAAAATAAAAAAAGAACAAGCTTTTCACACACACTGATTTGAACATAAAGTCGTTTTGTGAAACTTATAAAAGTGTGAAACCTCCTCTGGGCTGCTCCTCAAACAAACCAAATCACACTTTTCAGTAAATTATACAATGTACAAAACCTGGTGAACCAGCTGCCAGAAATAAGCTCCAGTTGCACTTGAAATGAGAAGGAGCATTTTTGTTTCAGAAATATGTTCTGACAATCTTATAAAGTCAATGAGAAAAACTCCTTTAAGGTGTTTTATCAGAGGATAACTCCACTGCAACACCAAAGGTAACTGGATCAAATGTTTTCCACCTAACCAAAATATGAACTTTCTGACTTTCGTGTGTATAAAGGCGCTATGCTGTACCTGAAGTGAGAAACACAGGTCTTCTGCTGTACACTGACCAGAGCTCAGCATCTTATGAGCAGCATCCTGTGGAAGGAATATAAACGTAAAGAACGTAAACCAAAAGTATTTCACGCCTTGCCTTGCAGCCATGATGCATGAGATAATCAATATGACACAACCAACTTTACAGAAGAGCAAAGGACTTACTTCAATGTAGGACAAAATGCCAGAAAAGGACACATCCATGCCCTTTACTGTATATGGCAGCTCCACATACTGACTCCCTCTGGCAATGTGGAGCGAAAGCCAAGTTTAGAATAAACATTAAAAAATATTAAAAAACATAAAGAACACTAAATATTCACAACTATTCAGTGATCTCACTCACTTTTTGGCCATCTGCTCTATGTTGTAGCCTGGACTTGGATCATTGGAAATCTGAGTGTAGAAATGGTTTCATACAGAAGTATGATCACACATCTGTTGCACTAAGTGAAATTCAACTTGATGATTTTATGTTGAGAAGTATGACACAAACCTTAATAACTCTGGCAAACCTGTCTAAACAGTTGCCGACTGCAATGTCGATGGTCTCCCCAAATATTCGGTACCGCCGCTCTGAGTATGCAATAACCTGCACAAAATTCAGGATGAACAAAACTCAAACTGCATTTCTACTTCAAATATACTGCTGTTTAGCTGACAGCTGCTCATCAGAAAATGCAGTGTAGTCGTTCTGTGCCAAAAAGCTCTTCATGAGGCTTACAGGGAGGAACCAACCTGTGTATTGCCCCCGCTAACATAAAGCACGGTGGGGTTGTTGGCTTTGGTGATAAGTCGTCCCATCTCTATGTGTCCGATACAGTGGTTCACACCGAGCAGCGGCTTTCCCCAAAGCTGTGCAACTGTGCGTGCCACTAGAGCCACCGTCACCAAGGGTGCACCCATACCAGGACCTGAAGGAGAACAACTTATTGGTTAGGTCTTCTACAGACATCAGTCAAGAATCACAGTCCCTTTATTTCAATTCATATCTTAAAGACCTTTTAGTACAATAATATTCCTACAGAGCACTTTGCTCTCAGGTTGCAGGCTTAATTTAAGTTCCTAGAGTTTATAAAAATAGAATGGGAGCCAGAGCCTTCAGCTCTCAGACTCCTCATGATCTGATTAAGCTTACTTTTTGGTTATAGTTGATAACTAGGGCTGGATCAGGTGGTTTTGAACCCTCCATTAGTTATGTTCTTAGAGTCTAAAGCTGCTATAGCACTAAGCTATATTCTCTCTGTCATAGTTTCAAAATATTGAAAAACCCAATATGTAAGATGTAAGACAGATAAGCACGTGTTTCTTAAAGCAGGCCTTAATAGTTGTCAAAGGAAGGATAAATAAGAGAAATTTTGACATGGTCAATTTTCTTTATAAGCTGTGGAGCTTGACAAGTGTTCTTTGGCTTGTTTATTAGGAAAAAACCCCCATCTCTTTAAGCCATCCTTTTTCTGACGGGGAGCTCTTCATTAACGAAGGTCTGAACTTTTTGAGTAACTTGCGATATAAAACTAACGTTTGTTTGTTAACAAACAATCAACTCTCAGTTATTTAAAATCACTATGACCCTTTTTGATGAGAACATGTTTGGATCAATTTTTGACAGACATCTGAAAAGTTAAAATCTTTTATATTACCTTTGGTGTATGCCACACAGTCGATGTCTGCAGGTTTTAGCCCCGCTTGCTCCAGCGCCTCCTTCAGGACGGTTAGTATGAAAGCACGGTGGTGTCTGGCTGTGTCACTTGGCAGGAACCCTGACATATAAAATAAAGCATGCAGTCAACTAACAGATTTTCATACAAGCAGTATGTTGGAGGTATCATTAATATCTTAGAGGAACTCCAACTTACCTTGACCCGGAGGTGTAATGTAAGTCCGTCTGGGGTTGGAAAGCACTTCCCCATCCCTGATTATGCCTATGCCGATCTTATTGGCACTGCCCTCAAATCCAATCACTACAGTCATGGCTGCAGAAAAAACTGTTTCAGAAAGAAGGAATTCACTGTGTTGTTATAGTGTCTTTTGATTTAAACCTTTCATCTCTCTTAGAAGTCTATTACAGGCAAGAAAAAGGCACAATAAAACTAAATCAGATTATACTAGAAAATTTTGAACTGGACATCCACATATCTAAATATGTCTGGTATGGTAACTGCACCGCATCAGATCGCAATACCCTACAACGGATAGTGAGAAAAGCTGAGAAGATCATTGGAACCTCTCTTCCCTCCAGCACAGACACTCATCGCACCCACTGCATCCACAAAGCCACCAGCATTGTGGAGGACCCCATGCACCCCTCACACACATTCTTCACCCTGCTGCCTTCTGGCAAGAGGTACCGGAGCATTTGGACTCTCACTGCCAGACTGCAAAAAAGTTTCTTCCCCAAAGCCGCCAGACTACTGAACACTCAGTGACTGGACTGACACATGCACACACACACACATACCTTCATACACGTAACTACCTAAAGCACTCATCTGCACAATCTCATACACACACCTTCATACATCAAGTTAATTTTTGCACAACCCACTGTCATTGTTGCCCTTTTCTATTGCACTGTTGTGTCTGCACTGTCTTGTGTCTGTATCGTTCTGTTCTGTCTGGTGTTGCACTGTCTTTGTTTTGTTGCAATTTTTGCATACCTGCACATTATGTAGTCATGTGTTGCTTGTCTGTTATATGTTATATGTAGCACCATGGTCTTGGAGGAACATTGTCTCGCTTCACTGTGAACTGTAACACTGCACAAGGCTGAAATAACAATAAAGCCACTTGACTTGACTTGACTTGACCACAGTAAAACACAATCAACACCAAAATTCAAGATTCAAATTATTTAGCAGCAAACATTTTTATGCAGATAACATGTTATCGCACGCATTTTTATTAACCCTGACAATATACCTTTAACCTACATATTTCCACATTAAACGTTTGGACAATCAATACGTAAAAGAACCAAAGCACAAGCATCCTGATAGCTAATTAGCTCCTATGCTAACCGCCAGAGAACAGACCGACTTTTTTCCAAAAGTAAATTTATGGTGATGCGGTTTTAAAAACAAAATATATTTACCTACTTTTTTTTAATTTCCTTCTGTAGGTCACATTGATCTTAATTCATATCACTTTAACTTTTACGCACGTAAACTTAATTGACTGGGCTAATTTCTGTAGCTCAACTCCTCCATAACGAAGCCCAGAGGACCCAAACACTGGGAGGTACACATTTTGCCTTAACATAAGACAACGTAAAAACAGAGCCTTACTTAACTAACATGTCACGGTAATACATTGTGTAACTTATAGCAGCAAGTACGTATTTATTTTTCAAGAAGACATACAAATATTGAATTTTTCTCGGTAATTTTCAGGCATGTATTTAGACAGTCAGTAGTTCAGCAAAGCACGTGGACAGAAGTCTTAGCTGTGCTGTGGCGCGTGTGTTTGGGGGGGGAGTGCCTGGGAAGCAGCAGTTGTCTGGGCTTTACATCCTGTTGTGAAAGTGCAAGTAAGGTTATTTGCATGTCTTTTCCATGAAACGTGTTTGAAATGAAGACGCTAATTATTTTTCAGCGCATTTGCATTCGTTGATAATCAGATAAGCTCGGAGGGAGGCTTGTTAGCTGTCTGCTTATTCTCCATTCATTCTCGGCGTAGGCCGCCTGCTTTCTTTGTCAGAGAGGAAAAGCTAGCGGTAGCTGCTGTTAGCTAAACTTGTTGTTTAACATGGCAAACTTCCTAATAGCTCATTCTGTTGCTGTTAAATTATATGAATGCATTAATTTTACATCAGCTGGTCGCCAATTCTACAATGTATTGAATTTAAAGCACTCAACCAGAGACTTGAACTGAAACAAAAGCTCATCTCGCTTCCGCTTTGTCAGAAAATGTGATTAGGATGTAAATAGTCACATTGAAGTCGGCCATTGTAAGTCTAATTCTCGGCATACAGACAGAGAGAACTAGAAAAACTAGCATCAGAATGATGAATTGGCCGATATTTACTTACTGTACGTATTTATTGATCCTGTGCACTATGTTTATGTTCGGTTATTTTTGTTTTATGTATGTTTATGTGATAAAAGGACTTAATTTTATCCAAATTGTTAACTGTCAAACATAAACATTGATATCAGCATCATCTGTCCAGTATTAGTTACTTTTATTAATAATACATTTCAGATGTAGTTAAGCCACTCCGCAAGGTTTTGAATGTAACCTTGAGCATCTTTGAATATACATATAAGTCAGCAACTGCTGATCGTACTGGTGAAATTTCTTCAAAACATCTCTGGTGTACCTGCTACCTTTACAGTGTTGAAACCTTTTCCATTTTTCTTCTGTTTTTTTTCCTTTAATTTCCGTTTCTAGTTTTGACCATGTTGGCCTTAATCGTGTTTACAGATCTGTATTCAGCCAAACTACTTATATAAATGCTCTGCTAAATGAATTGAATTTTAATTTATATGATATGAATGAATTAAAACTTGAACTTGCGCTGATTTTCTGAATTTGTCTTGATTCAGAAAAGAGCTGGTCGCAATTTTCCAGAACACAATATGATTGTTTCAGACTGCTGTGGGTAACATTTTAAAACGCTGATTACGTGTACACAAAGACATAAAACTGGAAACGTAACAAATCCTCAATGTTGAGATTTAGTTTTCCATTATGTATGAGATTCCTTCCTGTGTGTCCTGCATACTGGTGCAGCATTTGACCTTTGTGCACTGAATAGATGCATTACTTAAATTGTAATTGTTTTGTTTTTCAGCGGCGCGTGTGGTGTTGTGTGTGCGTGTTGTGTGTCTGCGAGGTGTGCTTGCCGTCAGAGTGAGTTCAGGTATGAAGAGGGGCAAGAAGGCAGAAGAGGCAGCTGCGGAAGGAGAAAATGACACAGCCTCTGGTACTACCAGCATGCCCTGATGAACTGAAATGCACTTTTCCTTTACTATAGATTTTCCAACATCATCTATTATCCAACCCTGTGTTATTTGTCTTTCATTTCACAGCTCCTTCAAAGAAAGCAAAGGCAGCCAAGGAACCAGAGGGTCCGATACTGTATGATGACCCTCCTGACAAAATGACCAGCAAAGATGGACGCAACGCAAACATGAAGATCACGTCATGGAATGTGGATGGGCTGAGGGCCTGGGTTAAAAAGAAGGGCCTGGATGTGAGTTTGCTGTCTGGAGAAACATTAATTAGCTAGTTTTGAGACTGATTGATCCTAACAAGCACATTTGTCTTTTCCCAGTGGGTGCGAGAGGAGGATCCAGACATTTTATGCCTACAGGAGACAAAGTGTGCAGAGAAAGCCCTCCCTGCTGAAATCACCTCAATGCCCGAGTACCCTCACAAGTACTGGGCTGCATCAGGTGACAAGGAGGGTTACAGTGGGGTGGCTATGCTCTGCAAGACTGAACCCATCAAAGTGACCTATGGAATTGGTAAGGGTGAACTTTGTGTTCTGCTTAGTTATTTATGATGCCCAGAAATGGCAAAAAAACATGTACAGCAACATTTTAAACATGTGAAATCTTCTATGTTTGAAGTAAATTATTCTTTGAAATTATTAGTGGATAACCGCAAATAGGGACTGTTTAGCATGAAGCCCCATTGGTAGTTTAGAAGGTTCTCCCATAATGAGCACATTGTGTGTGATTACCAGATTCCTGCTCTTGAAAAACTGATGTTTTTGCCTTATCAGCATAAAACTTTAGATGAAACCAACAGAGACATTTTTGGTATGCTTTACCAACACATTAAACCTATACAAACAGTTTAAGTACTGGTGAAGCAACTGATATCATTTTGACTAATGTTCTAGGCAAAGAAGAGCACGATAAGGAGGGCCGTGTCATCACTGCCGAGTTTCCCAGCTTCTACCTGGTGACGGCCTATGTGCCAAACGCTAGCAGAGGCCTCGTTCGCCTCGATTACCGCAAAACCTGGGACGTGGACTTCCGTGCATACCTGAGTGAGCTGGACATGCAGAAGCCCCTGGTGCTGTGCGGAGATCTCAACGTTGCTCACCAGGAGATCGATCTGAAGAATCCCAAGGGGAACAAGAAAAATGCTGGCTTCACCCCCGAGGAGCGCGAAGGCTTCAGCCAGCTCCTGGCGGCAGGTTTTGTCGATAGCTTCCGCGAGCTGTACCCCGAGCAGACCAACGCCTACACCTTCTGGACCTACATGATGAACGCCCGCTCAAAGAACGTGGGTTGGAGGCTCGACTACTTTGTGCTGTCGTCCTCTCTGCTGCCGGGCTTGTGCGACAGCAAGATCCGCAACAAGGCGATGGGGAGCGACCACTGCCCTATCACTCTGCACATAGCTGTGTAAGCTCACTCTGAGGTCAAAAGGCTTTGCACAACCTTCAGTCTGCTTATACGTCTGTTTCAACCTGTATTCTCTGGTCACTCTGAGGCATCTTCTCTATGTACTGCTAAAACTCACTCATAGTAAAATCAGTGTTTCAGCTTAGCAGTTAAGGACATACTTTCTTGTACTTTCCCCCCCCCTCTCTACATAAAATGCCCTTCCTTCCTGTAACTGAATTCTGTCCCTAAATGAGATCCAAATTTCTTTTGACAATTTTATAACAGATGCAACACTAAATATTCAAAATGTGTAAGCTAATTTTCAGGAACTGCCAGATATTTGTTACTGTTTAAAATGAATCAACTGCTGTTAAAAGAAAATAATGTGTCTTGTTGTAAACTTTTTTCCCAAACCATTGTTAAAGTTTCTGTTGCCACACTTACCAATAAAAGACTGAATTTCTATAGTACCTTGTTACTTTTATTATTTGAATTATTCAAGCCAAGATGGCAAACACAAACTTCTAGTCAGTGTGCTTTACCTGCAACACAATTCAAATGCAGTCAATATAATGAAAATCCTTTCTATGGTAACTTCATGACATGTGTCCTCTGATGCATTTTCAGATTATAAGACTGCCTGAAACCCTTCCCACATTCTCCGCAGACATAAGGTTTCTCCCCTGAATGTGTTCGCTGGTGTCTTTTCAGGCGGTTGGCACTCAGGAAGCTCTTGTCACACTCGTTGCAGGTGTATGGTCGGACTCCGGTGTGGTAACGCAGATGGATGGTAAGGTAGCAAGACTGAGTGAACTTCTTGCCACAGTGGGGACACTGAAAGGGCTTGTGGCCTGTATGGAATCGTTCGTGCTTCAAAAGCTCGGCGTGGGAGAAGAAACCCTTCCCACAATCGGAGCAGAGGTACGGCCTCTCACCTGAATGTGTCAGCTCGTGTCTGACAAGTGTTGCCTTGTACACAAAACTCTTGTCACACTGTGAGCAGCTGAAAACGTTTTCTCTGGTGTGGCAGCGCTCGTGTTTCTTCATGTTGCGTTCTCTCTTGAAGCTCTTGCCGCAGAAAGAACACATGAATGGCATTTCCTCGGAGTGGATCTTCATGTGGCTCAGAAGACCTCCCTTGTAGAGGAAGCCCTTGCCACACTGTGTGCACGTGTGTGGCCGCTCTTTCTGATGAATACGCTGGTGTGCAGTAAGAGCTGCTCGGTAGGCAAAGCTCTTTCCACAGTTGCAGGTATGGACTCGTTCCTCCTGGTGAGTCTGGAGATGCCTGTTGAGGTAGCTGGCACAGCTGAAACTCAAATCACAGCGAGGACATTTGTAAGAATCCTCTGACTTGTCAGCATCCACGCTGTGGGTCTTTAGGTGCCTCACCAGTGCTGACTTCCAGGTGAACGCACGCCCACACTCTGAACACAGGTACTCCCCATTTTCCATGTGGGTGCTCTTGTGCTCTTTCTGAGCAGCCAGGGACTTGAAGACCTCCCTGCAGATCACACACTCGTACTGGCGTCCCAAGGTATGTGTCTGCTTGTGCCTCTCCAGCGACTGTTTGAAAGAGAAATGGCGCCCGCACTGGGAGCATGAGAAGGGCTGCTCACTTGTGTGGATGCGCTGATGGGCTTTTAGTAAGGAAAGGAACCTGAAGCTTTTCTCGCAGTCTGCACAACTAAAATTTCCCTCTTCATCTGTGAGTGCCTGAAGAACTGACTTGTCCTCAGTGATCTCAACGGAGTGAACGTCATAGATGTGCTGCTGAACCTGTGCTTGTTCTGAGTGATGGAAGGAGCACTCGGGACAGGAGAAAGCAGCCGATGAGCAGTCTGCTGCAGAACCTGACAAAATTATCATAAATGAGAGGAAAAAACCGTACTAAAAATAAAACAAAATCAATGTTGGATAAATTGTTATAACTTTTGTGTTTTAACAGTTACATGCCTTTACATTTTTTGTTGTTTAATAAGGTACTTCAGGCTTCCAAATATCTTTTTTCACTGCTATTCACTATAAGAGGCCACAGATAAGCCTAGCCTGTGACCCTAAATGCCATTTGACAGTTATATAAAGCACATTGAGGGGTGGCTCTAATGAAGCTTCATTAGAGCCACCCCTTGTATTGTATTTGGAATTCAAAGTAATTCAAAATTTTTTCTAGCATTAAAAAAGTAAACTCTCCTGTTTCCAAGTAGTTCAGAATGTGGTAGCCTGACTTCACATTGGCTTCAGCAGATGGCATCAATCCTAGCTTCATGTACATTTTTTTTAAATTCATTTAAGACTGTACTGATAACTCTATACAAAGCAGGAATATTGACCAGGACAAGGTGAAGTGGTTGTTCCACAGTTGAAGATTAAGATGACCTTGCTTTTGCTGTCAGATCCCCTCTGCCATGAAATCACCTGCCCAATGAGCCAATCCTGATGGAATCAGTGACCTCCTTGATCACTTCTCATGCACGCCCTTGTAGATTTGCGTTTATGTGATGTTTTTTTATGATCCCTTTTTTACTATTTCAATTTCTTAATGGATTTTTTATTCCTTTATTAGTGTGCTTGCATTTTTAAAAAGGTGCTATATTAATAAAGTTGTAATTTCTACATCTATCAATACTTTGACATTTATAATATTATTTTGTGTTATAAATCAACTTTCTATTCAATCTTATTTATGAATTGTTCTCTCTGTGATTTTGTATTAATGGTACAAAGATTCAGTAACTTCAAAATGCTAAATAACACTTACTTTCATTAGCATCCTTCGACGAGACCACAGGTGACCCATATGAGTGTTCTGCACTGTAACATAAAAGAGAAAAGGGACATTAATCAAAAATGATTTTAATCAGCCTCTTTCCCATTATTTTTATACTCAATCATATGTACAACTAAACTTGTAATAAAAAGTGTAAGCAAAACAGGATGTTATGTTTCAGAGAGCATGCTGAGATGCAAACCTGCAAATTTTGCATCATGCCATCACAACGGAATCAGAAAATAGCTTAACCATATCTAAAACATGACCCATCAAAAACAAGTTTTTACCAGCTTAAAGGCCAAGGCTTCAGTGGAGGAGGCTTTGCACTCGTGATCTCTTTTCTGCTTTTAGTCATCATTTGCTTCTGTAAATTTATCAGCTGGATCTTCATGGTTGGTTTGCGTTTGCGCCCACTTGTGCGGACCTTGACTGGAGTAATGACATCATTGTCAGGTTCAGAGATGAGACCCTGAGGCTCTCTGCTCTTATGTTGCTCACCCTCTGGGCTGCAGTGATCATTTGCCTGCACCTGGCAGTGCAGTTCAGAGAGTTCAACATTAGCCTCACTGATGTTGGCCTCAGCCATCGCAAAGTCTTTCCCATCTTTGCAGCGGTCTGCAAGCACGTTTGCAGTCTGCCCATCGGTGTGAGTTTTTAGATGCCTCGCAAGCGACAGCTCCCAGTTAAATGTCTTGTTGCATTGCTGGCAGGTGTAAATGCAGTCTTTCATGTGCGTTTGCTTGTGCTCAGTGCGTGCTGACAGGGAGTTGAAGGTCTTTCCGC
Organism: Oreochromis niloticus; assembly: GCF_001858045.2. NCBI lineage: Eukaryota > Metazoa > Chordata > Actinopteri > Cichliformes > Cichlidae > Oreochromis > Oreochromis niloticus. Next base: position 36,231,026 of record NC_031981.2, on the reverse strand, counting down.
AGATGAGGCAGTTGTACTTGCGCCCAGTTTTGTGTGTGTGCCGGTGTCTGTCGAGGGACTGCCTGAAGGAGAAGCAGCGGCCACAGTCCCTGCAACGGTGAGGGCGCTCCCCGGTGTGGATGACTCTGTGGGCAATTAGTGAAGACGCAAACTTGAATTTCTTTTCGCAGTCGGGGCAGTCATGCGGCCCCGCAGGCATTACAGGCTGAGGGGATGCCGAGTCAACCATGTTCACTTCTGAATGGGCGTTTGATTTTTCTTGTCTTTCTTTCTCATCTTCTTCACCTGACCCCTCTTCCTTGGCTCTCTCTTCAGCAAGTGTGACCAATGAATCTTCAGCCACTGCATTAGCACCTCTTCCTTCAAAGCAGTGTTCTCCCATCAGCACTTCAGTATCAGTGCTTGGACCCAATTCAACCTCTGCATAATCAGTCACTGTGATTATTTCAACTGCAATGTGATCCACAAATGTCACAGTGTGTGCGTCTTCACTGGTACCCTGTGGTGGATCTGACTTGTTGGCCTGTTCTATACATTTTGATCCTCTGCTGGGGAGGACTGCAGAGAGTGAGGAAACGATGTTGTCGCCCATACTTGAAGGTGGAACTGCACAAACAGAATGAGGTAGATTCATCAGTTACTTCCACAGGTTTGCACAAAAAAGGAAAATACAATTGATGCGATTGCAGGAAGTGACTAACCATATTGCTCTAAATATGCGAGGTTTTTGTGGTGTTGGAGCAGATTTTTCAGATCTGCAGGTTCACAGACTGCATGAACACAATCCTCCAATGCAGAGGATTCAGCTCTGAGCCAGGACACAGTCTGTGGCAAAGGTAATAAATATGCAGTATACTTGAATTAATTACCTAAACACAGGTTTGAACTTCAAAAATAGCTTAAAAACGACCTGAACCATTGGTATTATCAAGTAAAATGTGCCTTTACTGTAGTTCAGGCATTATTAATGAAAAGGCTCAAGTCCCCAGAAGTGCAGACAGTTACCAGTTCCTAAACAGTGTTACTAATGCACATGGCATTAATAGCAGTGACATAATTTAGTATGTATTAATCACAAACTTTATCTTTTTCCATATGTCATAACAGGTGACACTGCAATAAGTAGGTTTTAAAATATTAGGTCACAGCTTTCATTTAAGTGCATTAATTTGTTACATGTTGACTCGACCTTTTGCAGTTTTCTACACATCTATAATACAGACCCATACAGGTTCCTAAAATTACAACAGGTGTAAGATTCATCACTGGTTTAGGACTAAGAATGCAGAAGCATTTTAATAATACTAATACTACTAGTATTATTATTATTATTATTATTGTTATTATTATTCATAATTATATATTATAATAATATAATTTTAATAAAAATACATTTTTAACATTCATTTAACATATAATTTATTAGCAGTAATTTCTTGTGTCATTGGGCTTGACACTTTACTAAAACTGAGTGCTCAGAGTAAAGTATGCTGGCACAGTGAGCAGTGGAGAGCTAAACAAAGACACCAATTTAGACAAATAGAAGGATACAAGGATCTCTTATGCATTTACCTTTAAGAGTTAGACAAAAAACACATTTTGTGAACTGATGAGCATGAGCATGAGCATGAGCATGAGCAAAGACTACTGGAATAAATGCTACATGGACAGAAAGTTGTAGGTTTTCAACCAGTTTTGTTGTTTGGATTTTATGTACATAACCTTTTTATTGTTATTTTATATTAAAAATATTTTTTTAAAAATCTTTAAAAATCTGAAATGACAGGAAAACCCACACAAAAACAAATGAAATTAGTTAATTCACTGTACATGGACAAATCATGCTCATTACAAGTCTGTCATCATACAAAGTTGCCATTTTTGCTGGCTATCCTTCCGTGCTTCAAATAGACTAAATTTTATTATTACAGATGGTCTTAATGTGCACACACTTTTATATAGTTCTTTTCCTTTCAGAAACACTCTGCTATGATAGCTACAGCAGTTAACACTATTATGCATTTAACTCTTCATGTTTTTCCAATATTAGTTCATATTAATTGTATCTTCTTGGGTAAAAGGAGTTAAGTGTCACACTGTATTTATCAGTACAACACCTCTCACCTGCTCAATGTCAGGAACAGGCAGCAGTTGTGCCAGTCGACAGTAGAACTCCCAAAACAGCGTCAGCAGATCACGGTCATACTGAGGTCCAAACTCTGCAGGAAAGACTTTCTGTGATAAAAACAGTGTTACTGGAACCTAAATAAAAACCACACCCAGGCCTTGCAGCAGTGTAATATATTCTTTTAACATTTTAACCCCTAAAAATAATACATTTTGGATATCTTGTTTTTGTCATCATTATTATCTTTTATGGCATTTTTATTCATGCATTCTTAATTACAGTAAACAATAAAGAACATGGTGTATTGTAGCTTGATAACAATAATGACAACAGAAATCTGCTTCATATGAAGCTTACTGTCACTACAAATAACACGATTGGGTTCATTTGGTTTAATGGGTTGTAAATTATGCTGCCTCACCGTGAAAAAGTCTTGTCTCTCTTCAGGGTCTTTGAGGAGAGTCTGAATCAACTCAAGAAAGGTAACTATAACATCTTCCTCTTTTGAGGCTTCTATCTGCAACACATGTATAAAAATTATGTTTCTCATAAAGCCATGACTAAGCAGATTAAGGGTCAAACACAGGTGTGCTGAATATGAAAACTTTATCTGTGTTATAAACACTCACATCTGCCAGGGTGGCGTGTGGTGATTTAACCTTGTCCAAGTAAGGCATGATAAACTCCGGTTTCACAAGGTCTTCATTTCGACACAATTCAAGAATATACTGTTGAGGGAAAGAAAAAAAGTAGAAAAGCCCTTTGTTCACAGCACAGTTCACTAATCATGTAGTTTATCTGCATCCATGAGGGTGATGAGCCTAAAGCCTTATTTAAAAAAAAAACAAAAAAAACCAACAAAAAACTCGCGTTAGTACTCACTCTAACTCTTAACCCTAGGTTCAGCTGAGTCCTCTGTTTGCACATTAGCAGCTCAGGGACCATATCCACCACCAATGAGACAAACTCTGCCACCTTCCAGTAGTTCATCACGTCCTGTTTCTTTAGCACCTGCCACATTGATGCTGTCATAAGCTGCAAAGGAGATACCAGAAGGCGCAGTGATGCCAGCGGTAATGAGTCACCTGTAAAGAAAAAGAAACCACTGAAAGCTGTACTTCCACTTATGCTTAACCAAAAGCCCATCATTTCAGACAATCCAGTTTCAAAAAAAGGTTGCATGCCCTGTAAAATGTAATTAATAACAATGAAATGTAATCATGTATGCAAATAATTTACATCTTACATTTAATTGAAAATGGGACAAAAATTGTATATAGACACCATATCGGAAAATCACATTAGCTTGTGATGTTAATGATTACATTACACTAAAATATATATGATTTTCGGATGTAAACCTTAAGTTACCATTTACAGTTACTTCCGACACATTATGCGATTTTTTTTATATTGAATAATAATAAAAAAAAACCCTGTATAATCAATAAAACAAATATGGTGTTAGATAATAATATTCTGTAGTTCACAGTGAGCAAAAGCGTTTTCGTTCATTAGCTACTGGAGCTTTTTGTTTTTGAATGCAACCTCCAAGTGAATGTTCAACAACAACAATGTTTCTCAAACTCCGTTACCTTCATTTTTCCCATGTTTGCTACCTAGTCTGTACATTCAGCATTCACGGTCATAAGACATGCGTGTAAAATTATTTGTCAAAGTAACCTTAGCACTCAGGAATAAGACAATAAGCTAGCATACAGAGCTAATTTCCAATGTATGTTGTATACTTAAGCTAATTTTGCCAGGAACGAATCCCTAAATGTCTGCGTTAACCCAATTGTGACCTGCTCCTAATTGTTTAGGAAATGTGTTTTAGTGTGTTAAGTGTTCCTCCACAAACCGACCTCTGGAGGTGGCCATTAAAACCCCTGAATCCATCTTCTTCTCGGGTCGGTGCTGAAAAGTTTGAGTAGCTGCTGTTAGCTGTTAGCCTGACAACTACCCACACAGCCAGAGGAAGACACAGCTCTGAACGCAGTCGTTATCCAACTGGAAGCTCTTTTCTAAATTAAGCGAGCTGGTAGAGGAAAAACGTATGAATATTAAAAACACACATATTTACACGATACATGTTACATTTTTGTTGCTAAGGGCTTCTTCTTTATGTAGTTTTTTTTACGTTACGTTACATTCTTCGTCTTTTTTTACCGCCATCTGCCGGAGATTCTTTGTATCACGTCTTATGTTCCCCCAAATAAACTTATTTTGCCCCCCACTCCTTTTTTCGAAATAGCACTGATGACAAATTATTATATTTATAAACTTAATATTTTCATACACATAATTTAGACCTCATAGAACGGAATCCTTGGGCCTATTTCACACTCGTTGACATTACAAAGTCCCAGCTGTGATTATGAATGACTGGCTCATATTAAGCCGCACAACGTATTCATGGAGTCTGCTGAGCGTCTTCCATCTGTTCTGGGGCGCTTACCTTTCAAAAACACCGTACTGAAAAAACTACCAATAGATGACTCGGAACAACCCGGGTCTCGGATGGTGCCAGAGGCTTGTTTCTCCCGAATTCGGGCTCTCCAACCGCTGGTCCGACCTGTTTTTGTGGCACTATCCCAGACAGCACTCTCTCTATTGGGCCTGAGTGCGCAGGAGGTGCTCAGCGATCCTCTGGGTCCGGAGTATTTGAGCGGCTCCAGGCTGTTGCCGGGCTCCGAGCCAGCAGCGCACTGCTACAGCGGGCACCAGTTCGGGCTGTTTGCGGCTCAGCTCGGAGATGGGGCTGTGATGTATCTCGGGGAAGTGGAGTCTTGTGCACACGGGAGATGGGAGATTCAGGTGAAAGGCGCAGGAGTCACACCTTACTCCAGGTATTGTTTGCTTCCCTTAAGCTCCTAGGACCTGGTGTCCACATATATGGACATCACATTTTGGGTTGTCTAGACCAAAATACTAAATTTTGCTCTACAAGAGTTCAGGTCTTAAGAGGTTAATGAACACGTGAATAATCTGTTTTCAAACATTATACAGACTCATCTCATGGACAAAGTTGATATTTATACATCCGGGACAGTTTTTCCTCTTGCTAAATGATAAAGAAGGTCACTTCAGTAAGTGACATAGCAAACATTAGTATAGCTCACATGAAAGCCTTCACTCGGGCAGAGCTGCTTAAGAGATTAACTGCCTGGCACACATTAAATGCTGCTCAATAGCTGTGTGCCTGGTACAAATAAACGCATCCAGCCTCTCCAGCTTATTTGATTAGTGTAGGGGTGTTCAATTAAAAGTTAAGGAGGTTAAGCAAAGAAAGTTTCCTCTAACAGAGGTCCAAAATATCATACTATTCCAAAAGCGTTATATGCACAGCAAACATCTGACTGTCAACTAAAAGAAAGAAAGTAGCTATAATTCAGCAGTCTTGCAATCCATTATTTATTATTATTTTCACACTGACGTGGGGGTAAAGAGCTTTTGAAAAGGTTTTTTTCAAATTAAAAATAAATCAGTAAATAAATAACGAAAGGATCAATCTTTCCTAAGCACATTTCAAGCAAATTTTTTTCCCATGGCTTCCCAGTGGATGAAGTTAGCTAAAAAAAAATCTGCTTTAAGGACCATTGGATGCAGCTGAAGTTAAGGGGAAAACCCCTCTCAGATTATAAGAATTGTGCTAGTATTATAACTTGATTGTAATTGATCATAAATTATCTCAGCCTTTGTTTGAGTTGCTAAAATAGCTTGGTCACTTGACAGTTACTGAGAGCTGAATAATCTGACATATATATTTGGATTTTCTCAGAGACGGCGATGGCAGGAAGGTGCTGCGCTCCAGCATCAGAGAGTTCCTTTGCAGCGAGGCCATGGCTGCCTTAGGGATACCCAGCACTCGTGCAGCATCCCTTGTCACCTCTGACCTTTATGTCAGCAGAGATCCACTCAACAATGGCCAACGCATTCTTGAGCGCTGCTCAGTTGTCCTTCGTGTCGCTCCTACATTCATCAGGTTGCCACACAGGAAGCAGTATAGAGAGAAAAATATAAGTAATAATGGTGTTTTTAAAAAACAGATGCTATCATGGCTCTTTCTCTTCTTTTTTTTTTCTTTTTTGAAGGTTTGGCTCTTTTGAGATCTTTCTGGGCCGAGATGAATTCTCAGGTCTGCAGGGCCCTAGTGCCGGGCGGGATGATATCCGTGCTCAGCTGCTGGATTATATTGGTGACACTTTTTATCCTCAAATTCAGCAGGCTCACAGCATCCGGAAAGACAGGAATTTGGCTTTTTTCAGAGAGGTGACTAACAAAAATGTCACATGTTTTACTCTCTGTTTAGGTTGGTTCATTCCATGCTGGTGTGTCGATTTTCAGTTTCTTCTTGTTTATTTTCAGGTGATGACGCGAACTGCTAGGCTAGTGGCCCAGTGGCAGTGTGTTGGCTTTTGCCATGGTGTCCTTAACACAGACAACATGAGCATCCTGGGTCTTACCCTGGACTATGGCCCCTTTGGCTTCATGGAGAGGTATGCAGCGGGAAGTAGAAGCCTTACGGTCTAACTATGCAGTGTTTGGAGACATAGTAACTGAAAATTACATTCTGTGCTTGTATTATATGATACATGATGACCGTCTTTCTGTGTGTCAGATTTGATCCAGACTTTGTAAGCAATGCCTCAGACAAAAAGAGGCGCTACTCGTACCAAGCACAGCCATCTGTGTGCCGCTGGAACCTGGCTTGCCTAGCTGAGGCGCTGGGCTCTGAGCTTGATCCAGCAGAGGCAGGAGCCGTCCTGGATGAATTCATGCCCATGTATGAGGCGTTCTACCTATCTATCATGAGGAAAAAGCTGGGCCTTGTAAGAATAGAAGAGGCAGAGGACCGAGAGCTTGTATCAGATCTGTTGCGTGTCATGCACAACACAGGTAAAAAAAAAAAGGATTCTTGGAAGCCTAACCATTAAACCACCTATATATCCTCTCCCTCTCACTCTGTCACCATTGTGCTTTGGTATTATGCCTTCCAGGTGCCGATTTCACAAACACCTTCCGCTTGCTGAGTCGTGTCCCCTGGCCTGAAGAGGGCGATAGTGAGAGAGCCACTGTGGGCTCAGTGGTGGACCTCATCCTAGAGCAGTGTGCCTCTATTGAGGAGTTAAAGGTGGCTAACAAGCCAACAATGGAAGATTGGTGAGGGGGTGTATGGTGGCTGATGTTCTTTTCATAGAACAACCAGAACATGTATATAAGGTCTGCCAATGGCCCACCATATACTCCCAATGTTACTCGAATCCTTGCTTACCACTGTAGTTTAAAATCGTTACATCTGTTTTTCTTTTTATATGCTAGCAATTTGGGAGCCAATCTTACCAGGATAATATGTAAGTTAAATTTAAGCTTTGTGGTATTTTAAATGGGTATATTGTGGAAGACTCTGATATGTATATATGGAAAAACCAAGAAGCACTAGAGGTGGACTTAAAATGAACTTTAAACATAACCATGTCTCTTTTTAGTGAACTGGCAATGATCCTGTCTCTGGCACAAACCAGTCCACTCATGTTTGGGATGGTGGCAGACAGCCCAGGTATGACCCAACAGCTTGAATTATTGGGCCGACTCAAGGAGCTCGTCGAGACCAACCAAGATGACCTTAAAAGGAAGCAACGTGATGACTGGATCTACTGGATTGGTCAATACAGGTATGAAAAGAAAGCCAGAATTTTTTTTTTATGGCTTCTACAAAAGCGGCTGGTGCAGCACATTAATTGAAAAGCTGATTTGGTCCCTAGATCCTGCAATCTGCAAGAGCACTGAGGGTACTTGTGATTGGTTGTGTTGCACTCTGATTTGTTGGAATAGCATTGCTGATGAATGTTTGCCAGAAAAATTGAAAAGAAGATGCAAAACAAAAGAGTAATTGTTGTACTCTACATCAGCGGTCCCCAAACTTTTTTACACCATGGACCGGTTTATGTCCAACAATATTTTCACGGACTGGCCTTTAAGGTGTAGCGGATAAATACAACAAAATAAAACCAGTATAAAACCAAAAAAAAAAGAAGATTTATTCATAACACACAGGAAAAGACCCAGGGAAACCGAGTTAACAATAAAAACGATTAAAAAAAACGCTAAAAACCATGAATTTCACACCTGAGCCTCAACTTTTGCGGCCCGGTACCAAACGACTCACAGACCAGTACCGGTCCGTGGCCCGGGGGTTGGGCACAGCTGCTCTACATAAGGGACATCACATTCATTTTATATAGTGGGCAGCACACATCTTCACACACCCCCGTTCTCTGTTATCCTTTGGGGCAGAGGGGCTGGGAGGAGGTGTTAGCCGTCCGATTGGGGTCTGGGATGTGGGGCCTCCCTGCTGCGGAGCTGGGGGCGGTCTGCTTGCCTCCACCCCAGGGGAAAGGGTAACACCTCCTGGGTCTCCTGGGTGCGGTTTCCCCCTCTGGGGGAGAGGGTACCTGGACCTGAGGTATAGAGTATGTTTGGGGAGTGTGATTGTGTGTGCAATGTGTATTTGTGTCTGTCTTTACGTTGGGTGAGTGCCGAGTGTTTGTATATGTGTGCATGAGGGTGGGAATGCACGTTTGTGTCTGTGTGTGCCTGTTTGTCTGTGTCTATATGTCAGGTGGGGTCTCAGACTCCACTTCTTTGAGAACATCTCAGGCCCTCCAAAGTATGGAGGCCTATCTCCCCTCACCACACTCCCTGCTGGTGGCTGATGCCCTCAGGCGTCGGTGCGTTGGTGGTTCTTGGTGTCCGGGGCTGGCCGCTCAGGTATGTACCGGCTGGATCTCCTCCATGCCTGCTTCATGCCCTGGGGGACGGGACTATGTCTCCCTACACCCTCTAGCAGATCATTACATGGAGAAACCTTTTGAATACAAGCGCGCTCATCCACACAGGTGTGCACACGGGTGTGCACTGTTCATAGACACAAACTACACCTTTCTTGGCTGCTACCTCAAAGCACATTGTGCGCTGTCGGTCCTGTATGCTGCAAAACAACATTCAATATTTAGTATTTACTGTTATTTACACTTAGCTAGATTAATGCGATGGTGTTGTGTTTATTATGTTGTGCTCTTTTTTTGCTTGTTTTCTCTCTTTTTTTCTCCCAACAGGTGATCTGGGAGATTTTTTTTTCTTTTTAAGTGTCCTTTCTTACTGTCCCTCTTCCCCTCTGTTTTTCTTTTCCTTCATCTTTCTTTCTCCCTTTCCTATCCCCCAGACATGTCTGTCCCGTTTGTAACAACTGAAAATAAAATAAAATAAAATAAATAATAACAATAAAGGTCGATCAATAGGACCAATACAGCAAGGTCATGATGATCCACTTGGTAAAGTAAATCCGTTGGGTATATTTGTTGGCCTTCAGACTACAATTCTGATGGCTAAAGATACCGTAAATCCCGGACTACAGAGCGCACCTGATTAAAAGCTGCATGCTCTAATTGTTGAAAGAAAATCAATTTTGTACTTGTACAGGCCGCACCGGATTTTAAGCTGTATGCGTTTCACTTGTAATATGAGATATTTACACAGAAATATTACACGTGAGAATTTTTAACATTTAATTTAATCCGTAAGGTAACATAAACATGGTAACATAAACGTTATGGTAACATACAAAAATACATACTGCAAATGCTTTTTTTCCTCGAACAGCGCCTGTAACCTTTAAGTATACGTACGTATCGGTAACACACAAATTACGTTGCTTATGGTTTTTTACGGAACAGTGCACAAACAACATTACAACGTCTCTTAACAACCGATAAAAATATATACCGTATATATACCACTTATCATTTTGATTGGTCTACTGTTACCAGGCAAAATGTTTTTGGCTGCATGAAAAAAAATTATGCATTAGTCGCACGTCAGTATAAACCGCAGTGTTCACAGTGTGGGAAAAAAGTAGCAGCTTATGACCCGCAAACTACGGTATATATATGTGTATATGTAGTGGGCAGCATACAGTCAACCTTCTCCTGTCCTGTCAATATGAAATAAAAAGTGTTTTCCGCTTATCCAGTTCAGGGCTGTGAGGTGGCTGGAGCTGTCACAGGGTGAAAGGCTGAGGACATCCTGAACAGGTTTCCAGTCTGTTGCAGAGCTCACACAGAGAGACTGGCAACCACCCGGGCTCACATTCACACCTAAGGGAAATGTAGAATAGAATAGAATAGAATAGCTTTTTATTGTCACTGTTACAAGAACAGTGAAAGGCAGTTTGGCATCTCTCCATGTGTGTGGAGTACACAATAGCGAATGTATTTACACAATAACAGACAAATTTACATTTACACAAAAAAAGATATGTACAAGTTATACATACACCTGCAAACATACACGCACATACATACATCTATGTATATATACATATTTGCATCCGTACATGCGTACACACACATATTTCCACATACACACTTACATCTATATACATACACATACATGCCGTCTAACTAGCAGGTGCATTGAGAGGTGCAGTGTGATCAGTGATATTGCACATTGAGTGGGGGGTGCTGTTGGAAGTATACTAAATACGGTTATAATAAATACAGTTTAAAGAGGTAGGAATGTTGGTTGCATTGAAGTATAAACAGAAATACGATTTATAAATAAGGTGTAATGTCCATGAGTGCTGGCAGTGCAGTTATCCTCCAATCAGGGTGGAGGTAGGGCATGTTTGACAGCCTGTGGGTAAAAACTTCTGTTGAGTCTGTTTGTCTTTGACCTGATGGACCTGTAGCGTTTACCAGAGGGAAGGGGGGAAAAAAGTGAGTGTCCAAGGTGCGAGGGATCTTTGATGATGATGCTGGCTTTCTGCTGAAGTCTGCCAGTATAGATGTCTCTGAGGGGGGTTAGTGAAGTGCCGATTGCCCGCTCTGCTGCCCTCACCACCTGCTGCAGTTTCCTCTTGTCCTCTGCAGTGCAGCAGTTGAACCAGAGTGTGCAGCAGTAAGTCAGAAGGCTCTCAATGGCGGAGCGGTAGAAGTTTAGTAGCAGTCTTTGGGGTAATTGGGCCTGACGTAGTTTCCTGAGGAAGTACAGCCTTTGTTGTGCTTTCCCTACCTGGTGGGAGATGTTTGTGGACCAGGTAAGGTCGGCCAAGATGTGGACTCCGAGGAACTTAAAGCTTTCTACCCTTTCTACCTGCTCCCCATCAATGTAGAGGGTAGAGTGCTCAGATCGCTTTGTTCTTCTGAAGTCGATTACCATCTCCTTGGTCTTGGCTGTGTTCAGATGCAGGTTGTTGTCGTCACACCATTGCTTCAGATGCTGAACGTCCTCTCTGTAGGCTGAATCATCGTTGTTGTCGATCAGTCCTATGACAGTGGTGTCATCAGCAAATTTTATAATGGTGTTACTGGTGTGGATTGGTGAACAGTCATGGGTGAAAAGTGAGTATAAGAGGGGACTGAGGACACACCCCTGTGGGACACCCACATTCAGAATGAGGGTGGAGGAGGTGTGCTCTCCCATTCTTACGTTCTGGGGTCTGTTGCTCAGGAAGTCCAGTATCCAGCTGCACAGTGAGCTGCTGAGTCCTAAGTTGCTTAGTTTATTAACCAGTTTGTGGGGTTGAACTGTATTGAAGGCAGAGCTGAAGTCCACAAACAGCATTCTCACATAGGTGTTACTACAGTCCAGGTGTGTGAGGGCTGTGTGAAGAGCTGCTATTATGGCATCCTTTGTCGACCTGTTTGCCCTGTATGCAAACTGGTATGGATCGAGGTTTGCAGGGATGGCAGCTTTAATGTGGGACATGATGAGCTGTTCGAAATTAGTAGAATTGCCAGTTTAACCAAACATGTACGTCTTGGGACCATGAAAGGAAGCTAAAGTACCGGAAAGAAGCCACGTATGAATAGTGCATGGAAACACCGCACCACAGTGCTGCCTAGCTAAATATCTGTTTATGCTGATTTACACATTGTTTTAGATTATATGAAGCAGGAATCTCTGTTTTACCCCCCATCATTTTTCTACCATCTTGCTTTTTTATGTGTTTAAATCTCAGGAGGCGTTTAGGACGGGAGTGTGATAGCACAAGTGACTTACCTGTTATCATAAAGGAGCGACTCAAAGTGATGAACGGCATCAACCCCCGCGTGGTCTTACGCAATTATATTGCTCAGAATGTAATTCAAGCTGCAGAAAAAGGAGACTTCTCTGAGGTTAGGCAACATTTTTTTTTCATGAAGCTTTAATGTAGTCCTTAAGGAGTGTGAATTTCTCATTGAAGTGCTTGTTTACCTCAGCATTATTGTTGGAATTAATTGGAGTACAAGTCAGTTAAACTGAGTCTGTCACTAGGTGGAGAAAAACATGTTTCAGTCATCACCTGCCTTGTTGCATGTCTAGCAGCTGTTTCATTTCTTTGAGTGAACTTATTGTACCTCCAGTTAGAGGTCATTTAAAGGTTATTGTCAACATGTCCTGCAGATTGTTAGGGTTCTCAAAGTTCTCGAGAAACCATATTCTGATCCTGAAACTTTGTTTGGACGTGATGGATGTGGTGAGATGGAGCACAGTGGGGCGGAGCTGGATGTTGCATATGACGGGAAGCCTCCAGCCTGGGCACAAACAGTTTGTGTCACATGATCCTCGTAAAGCCTCCCAAGCAGGTGGAGGAAGGTCTGTAGGACAGCAATTTTACAAGCAAATGATATCTGTTGTTGGCATTTTGTTATCAACAACTCACTTATTTTCCATTTTCTCCTCAGACTTTATTTCCTGCTTCCTGTTAGGAGGATGTGATGCAGGCCTCTGTGTTCTGGTGTTCATTGTTGTGCAATTAGTTTGGTATTTGTGTGATCACACGCTTTTATTTCAATGTGCAAATGTGTCTGATGAAAAGACTAAAAAATAGACAAACAGAAACGTCACTGCTGATGAAGTATGATGGCTCAGGCTACCAGTCACGCAATGACCTGCCTGGGCTTGAAACACAAGGAACACACAAATATAGTTTTATAGAAAAATAAAATGAACTTCAGGATATAGCTGTAATAGTAACAAAATTAAGAAGTTTAAACTGCTGAACATGATATGATTAGTGGCATAAGCATGTGAGAATTTGTGGGTATTAGTTAATAACAATATGTTGTTTGTTTAATTAACAGGTCTAAAATCATGTTATTTAAGTCCCAATAAATCATTTGCAAACAACAGCCAGTATACTTTACAGCATTTTATTCCTTATTATTTTGTAATTTCTCAAATGTGTTTATTTTTATTATTTGTTCACTATAATCATGTACATGTCTTACATTTACTCAGAAATAGTAATAACAATACAGATAGATGATCGTTAGTAAGAAAGCCAGTGTGATTTAGTTACATACCATCTAGGGCAGGGGTCTCAAAGTCCAGTGCTCGAGGGCTGGTGTCCTGCAACTTTTACATGTGTCCCTGTTGCAAAACTTCTGAATAAAATTAGTAGGTCATCAGCAAGAGTATAGAACCTGACTGCATGCTGAAGTGGCAACCCCTAACCCTACTCAAGTAAATTGAAGTAAATGTAAGTGTTTGGACCTCTGTCTTCCTCTGTGGACCAGGAGGGAAACACAGCTGGGACTAATCACACACACACACACACACACACACACACACACACACACACACACACACACACACACACACACACACACACACACACACACACACACACACACACACACACACACACACACACACACACACACACACACACACACACACACACACACACACACACACACACACACACACACTTCTCAATTGAATTGAATTGAATTGAATTGAATTTTATTTACATGGCGCCAAATCACAACAACAGTTGCCCCAAGGCGCTTTATATTGTAAGGTAGACCCTACAATAATACATACAGAGAAAAACCCAACAATCAAACCTGTATGAGCAAGCGCTTTGGCGACAGTGGGAAGGAAAAACTCCCCTTTAACAGGAAGGAACCTCGGGCAGAACCAGGATGGAAGGGGCGGCCATCTGCTGCAACCGGTTGGGGTGAGAGAAGGAAAACAGGATAAAGACATGCTGTGGAAGAGAGACAGAGATTAATAACAAGTACAATTCAATGCAGAGAGGTCTATTAACACAAAGTGAGTGAAAAAGGTGACTGAAAAGGAAAAACTCAATGCATCATGGGAATCCCCCAGCAGCCTATGCCTATTGCAGCATAACTAGGGGAGGATTCAGGGTCACCTCATCCAGCCCTAACTATATGCTTTAGCAAAAAGGAATGTTTTAAGCCTAATCTTAAAAGTAGAGATACTGTCTGTCTCCCGAATCCAAACTGAAAGCTGGTTCCATAGAAGTGGGGCCTGAAAACTGAAGGCTCTGCCTCCCATTCTACTTTTAAATACTCTAGGAACAACAAGTAGGCCTGCAGTGCGAGAGCAAAGTGCTCTAATAGGGTGATATGGTACTACAAGGTCATTAAGATAAGATGGGGCCTGACCTCCTCTATTCACCCTGCTCACTCCTCCCAACCCCCAACAACAGCATCCAATACACACTCAACACAAGGCTCCAGCCTGTCTCTCTCAACCACCCAGGTCAGGAGGGAACTGAGGAGGATTAAAGCCAAGAAGGCAGCGGGTCCAGATGGCATCAGCTCGAGGGTCGTCAGGTCCTGCGCGGACCAACTGTGCGGGGTGATGGAGCACCTCTTCAACCTGAGCCTGAGGCTGGGAAGAGTCCCACAGCTCTGGAAAACCTCCTGTGTTGTACCAGTGCCAAAGACTTCACACCCCAAGGACCTCAACAGCTACAGGCCGGTGGCTCTGACATCCCACCTGATGAAGACCCTGGAGCGGTTGGTCCTGGCTCAGCTTCGGCGCCTTGTGAGCTCATCACTGGACCCACTTCAGTTTGCCTACCAGCCTGGCATTGGAGCGGATGATGCCGTCATTCACCTCCTACATCGTTCCCTCGCTCACCTGGAGACCGCTGGGAGCACTGTGAGAATCATGTTCTTTGATTTCTCCAGTGCCTTCAACACTATTCTTCCCTCGGTTCTGAAGGACAAGCTGGAGAACTCTGGAGTGGACCATCACCTCACTACCTGGATTTTGGACTACCTCACCGACCGACCACAGTATGTGAGGACTCAGGGCTGTGTGTCGGACAGGGTCGTCTGCAGTACGGGGGCCCCACAGGGAACGGTTCTGGCTCCGTTCCTCTTCACCATCTACACTGCAGACTTCTCCCACAACTCCACCCAGTGCTTCCTGCAAAAGTTCTCTGATGACTCTGCAATAGTCGGCCTCATCACTGATGGGGACGACAAGGAGTACAGAGGACTGACTCAGGACTTTGTGGACTGGTGCCAGCTGAACTACCTCCAGATCAATGCCAGTAAAACCAAGGAGCTGGTGGTAGACTTCCGCAGGCACAAACATCCTCCACTGCAACCACTGAACATCCAAGATATGGACATTGAGGCTGTGGACAGCTACAGGTACCTTGGTGTTCATCTGAACAACAAACTGGACTGGACTCATAACTCAGACGCCCTCTACAGGAAAGGGCAGAGCAGACTGTACCTGCTGCGGAGACTCAGGTCGTTTGGAGTAGAGGGCCCACTCCTGAAGACCTTCTATGACTCTGTGGTGGCCTCAGCCATCTTTTACGGTGTGGTCTGCTGGGGTGGCAGCATCTCTGCTGGGGACAGGAAGAGACTGAACAGGCTGATCCGAAGGGCCAGCTCTGTTCTAGGATGCCCTCTGGACCCAGTGGAGGTGGTGAGTGACAGGAGAATGGCGGCTAAGCTGTCATCCCTGTTGGACAACATCTCCCACCCCATGCATGAGACTGTGACAGCACTGAGCAGCTCCTTCAGTGGGAGACTGTGGCACCCACGGTGCGGGACGGAGAGATTTCGCAGGTCTTTCCTCCCCACTGCTGTCAGACTCCACAACAAAGACTTTAACTGATCAAACACACACATCCACACATGTGCAATAACACTAATGTGCAATAATCTTTTCTGGCATCGTTGTATTTTTTACTCAGTTGTATATAGCATTTGTACTCTATTTTTATCTTATTGTATATTTTATTCTATTTTATTCTACTGTATATAGTATTTTATTTTATTCTATTCTGTACAGTTGTGTACTGTATTTATTCTTATTTTATTTTATTCTAATTTTTGCTTCATAACTTTTGCACTGTCCACTTCCTGCTGTGACAAAACAAATTTCCCACATGTGGGACTAATAAAGGTTATCTTATCTTATCTTATCTTATCTTATCTTATCTTATTATTTAAGATCTTGTATGTAAGGAGCAGGATTTTGAATTCTGGATTTAACAGGGAGCCAATGAAGGGAAGCCAATACAGGAGAAATCTGCTCTCTCTTTCTAGTCCCTGTCAGTACTGTTGCTGCAGCATTTTGGATTAACTGAAGGCTTTTCAAGGAGTTTTTAGGACATCCTGATAATAATGAATTACAGTAGTCCAGCCAGGAAGTAATAAATGCATGAACTAGTTTTTCAGCGTCACTCTGAGACAGGATATTTCTAATTTTAGAGATGTTGCGCAAATGAAAGAAAGCAGTCTTACATAATTGTTTAATGTGTGCATTGAAGGACATATCCTGGTCAAAAATGACTCCAAAGTTCCTCACAGTGTTACTGGAGGCCAAGGTAATGCCATCCAGAGTAAGAATCTGGTTAGATACCATATTTCTAAGATTTTCAGGGCTGAGTACAATAATCTCAGTTTGATCTGAATTAAGAAGCAGAAAGTTAGCGGCCATCCAGGTCTTTATGTCTTTAAGACATTCCTGCAGTTTAACTAATTGGTGTGTGTTATCTGGCTTCATGGATAGATAGAGTTGGGTGTTATCTGCATAGCAGTGAAAATGTATGCTATGTCTTCTGATGATACTGCCTAAGGGAAGCATGTATAATGTAAACAGAATTGGTCCTAGCACTGAACCCTGTGGAACACCATTGTTGACCTTAGTGTGTGAAGAGGACTCTCCATTTACATGAACAAATTGGAGTCTATTAGATAGATATGATACAAACCACTGCAGTGCAGTACCTGTAGTACCTACAGCATGTTCTAATCGCTCTAATAGGATATTATGGTCAACAGTATAGAACGCAGCACTGAGGTCTAGCAGGACAAGCACAGAGATGAGTCCACTGTCAGAGGCCATAAGAAGATCATTTGTAACCTTCACTAAAGCTGTTTCTGTGCTGTGATGAGCTCTGAAACCTGACTGAAACTCTTCAAATAAGCCATTCCTCTGCAGATGATCTGTTAGTTGTTTGACAACTACTAGGATTTTTGAAATGAAAGGAAGGTTGGAGATTGGCCTATAATTAGCTAAAACAGCTGGGTCTTGAGATGGCTTTTTAAGTCAAGGTTTAACTACTGCCATCTTGAAGGCCTGTGGTACATAGCTGATTATTAGAGATAGGTTGATCATATTTAAGATTGAAGCATTAATTGATGGCAGGACTTCTTTGAGCAGTTTTGTGGGAATGGGGTCTAAAAGACACGTTGATGGTTTGGAGGAAGTAATTATTGAAGTTAACTCAGAAAGATCAATTGGAGAAAAAGAGTCTAAGTGAATATCGATCGTACTTAATTTAGCTGTAGATAATATTACATCTGTGAGATGGTTATGGGTAATTTTTTTCTCTAATGATTAAAATTGTATTTGTGAAGAAGTTCATGAAGTCATTACTAGTCAACCTTAAAGGGATGGTTGGCTGAACAGTGCTCTGACTTTTTCTCAGCCTAGCTACAGTGCTGAAGAGAAACCTAGGATTGTTCTTCAATCAGTGATGAGTAGTGAGATGTTCTAGCTTTACGGTGGGCTTTCTTATAAAGCAATAAACAATTTCCCCAGGCTAAAATATGATCTTCTAAATTTGTGACACGCCATTTCCTGTCCAGCTTATGAGTTATCTGCTTTAAGGTACGTGTTTGAGAATTATACCACGGAGTCAGGTACTTCTGATTTGAGGCCAATTGAGTCTAATAACAGATTAAATGCCATGGTGAGGCTGTCAGGGTCCTGGGTCTGAGCGACCCAGGGACCCTGAGCAGTTGGACTAATATTATATTGTATGTATTTTGTATTGCTGTCCCTGTTCTCCCTGCTTGTAGACTTCTGTGCATGTAGGTGTGTTTGTGTGGGTGTGGCCCTGGCAGGTGATTGGCCACACCTGAAGACCTTGACACACCTGCAGCTGATCAAGGCTCGTCGGGGGAGCTACATAGGAGAGTCTTGAAGCTCCCACCGGCGCGGGATCATTGAGTTAGCATACCAAGTTAGTGTGTGTCAGCATATGTCAGTGCTGTTTGTGTATGCCTGCCGTGGGTTAGTGTTGACGGCTGCTTCTATGGTTTTCCTGCAGGAGGAAGAGTGGTCCAGAAAGGCAGCACGCACGGGGGTGCGGAAACACAACCGCGGGGAGCACGAGCACGAGCACAGACGTCGGAGGGAAGCACGCACACGGGGTTCAAGGGAGCAACGGGGAGTTATTGTGTTTACAGTTTTTCACTGTAAATAAAGAGCACTGTTTGCATCGCAGAGTCTGCGTTTTGGGTCCTCCTTTCCCCACATCCCCACGGTCTGCCTGGCGGACCGTGACAGAGGCTGTCATTTTTAGCATCTACATGAATGTTAAAATCACCCACAATAATTATTTTATCTGAGCTGAGCACTAAATCAGATAAAAAGTCTGAGAAATCAGAGAGAAACTCTGTGTAAGGCCCAGGTGGACGATAGACGATAACGAATAAGACTGGTTTCTGAGTTTTACAGCTGGGGTGGACAAGGCTAAGCATCAGGCTTTCAAATGAATTAAAAGTCTGTCTTGGACTTTAGTTGATTAATAGGCTGGTGTGAAAAATTGCTGCCACACCGCCCCCTCGGCCTTTGCTTCAAGATTTCTGGTAGTTAGAATGACTCGGGGGTGTTGATTCATTTAATCTAACATAATCATCCTGCTGCAACCAGGTTTCTGTAAGGCAGAGTAAATCGATTTGTTGATCAATTATTAAGTCATGTACTAACAGAGACTTGGAAGAAAGAGACCTAATGTTTAATAATCACTGTTTTACTCTTTGGTTCAGATGTGGATACTGTATTGTTCTTTCTTTGTGATTTTTTTATGTTTAAGTTGTTTATTGCTGTTTTTTAGTTTGTTTTTTGTCTGTTTGGGAGCTGACACAGTCTCTATGGAGATGGGTTTTTGGGGGGGTAACAGGAGGAGAGAAGCTGCAGAGAGGCGTGTAAGACTGCAACTCTGCTTCCTGGTCCCAACTCTGGATAGTCATATTTTGGGGGGTTTAATAAATTTGTCCATATTTCTAGAAATAAGAGCTGCTCCATCCAAAGTGGGATGGATGCCGTCTCTCCTAACAAGACCAGGTTTCCTCCAGAAAGTTTCCCAATTATCTATGAAGCCCACATCGTTATTTGAAGACCACTCAGACAGCCAACAATTTAAGGAGAACATGCGGCTAAACATGTCACTCCTGGTCTGATTGGGGAGGGGACCAGAGAAAGCTCCGACATTGTTTTGACAAAGTTACACACCGATTCAATATTGATTTTAGTGGCCTCTGATTGACGTAACCGGGTGTCATTACTGCCGACGTGAATTATAATTTTACTGAATTTACGTTTACCCTTAGCCAGCAGTTTTAAATTTCCCTCAATGTCACACTCACACACACATAAATTTAGAGCGCTTTGAGTACTCCCGGAGAGTAGAAAAGCGCTATATAAGAATCAGTCCATTTACATAAGCACATGAGACAGGGAGGAAGCAAAACAGAATAATCTAACACAAGACACGGGACTGTCAAAGTGAAACAGGAAATAACAAACATAGAGACAAGGATGATTAGACGTAACACAAGGAACACAGGGGAGGCACACTAACAAAACCTAAAAACTAGAAATCACAAAATACTAAAGAATAACTAAGGGAGCTAGAAATACAAAGACTAAATCTTGAAAAACCACAAAATCACAGAATATTGATAATCAAAACACTTTGTCATCAGACCCAGGACCATGACAGCAGCCAACCAAAGGAGATATACTAATATTATCTCTCTTCAATACATATAAATGGAGAGCTGGAGAAAAGAGTGTGAAAGAAAAGGCAATTTTTCCAAGTTTCCAAGCATCCAAGTTTAAATGGTACAGAGGTGTGGCAGTGTCACTGTTTGCATGGAATGCATCCATTCATCCATTTTCCTCTGCTTCTCCTCCATTTTATGTTAAACTAATATGTATAATGTTCATATAAGAAAAATTTAATGATAACAGAAAGCACAATATTAATCAGTTGTATGGTATATGGTTGTGTGGTAATTTTTTTTTGTTTTGTTCTTTTTTTTATATAACCTTTTGCTTATATCGTGAATCAGGCCATTTCAAAAGATTTTTCAGGAAGTACACATGTACATTTCTATTTGTGGAAACCTGACAACCTTTTGAAACACCTAAATTATAAGCTATTGCCCAAGACAAAATATTTGCATTACACAGTAAAAAAAAAGTTAAATATTCCAAGACTGTCATGCGCTGACTTGCACATAAGAAGGTATGTTGCTGAGAAAGGCAAGTATGAGGTCAATAAGAATGGTGACTTTGAACCAAAATAATAAACTTTTAGCCTATAAAATCAGTGGGATAACCCAAAAGCTGCTAAAATCTTGGACAGAGCACAGAAGAACTAAAGATATTAAAATATATGTCAAAATATAGATTTGCACTACCAATACCTCTGAAACTGTGTACAGGTTTGACTT
The DNA here is from genome assembly GCF_001858045.2 of Oreochromis niloticus. NCBI lineage: Eukaryota > Metazoa > Chordata > Actinopteri > Cichliformes > Cichlidae > Oreochromis > Oreochromis niloticus. The sequence goes on along the minus strand of NC_031981.2, from coordinate 36,210,101 downwards.
AGGTCCTATGGTTCTTCTATGTGTATATAAGGTAAGGCTTATAACAATCAGGTCAGATTCAACTTTTCTGACAACAATAAAGTGAAATCTTACCTGATGTTTTTCATAAATTTATAATGTGAGTCACATTTATTTGTACAAAGCACTTTATAAAAAGGGATCTTGTCTGTTACTTTACTTTATTATTACTTTATTACTGTAAGCAACCCCCATATCCACATACCACCACCTTCAGTGGACTAGCTGAACCTGTTCTTCCATATACTGTACTGACTTCTATGAAAAACAGACAGAAAGGGCAGGGGTAAAGCACTTACAGTAAAAACCCGGCTCTTAACTGTGTGCAGTGAGAGCAGTTTCTATCTGATTACATGACTGTGAGGTCAGCAGGAAGTGGGCGAGACGACAACAACAACAGCAGACTAGATGAACTCAAAACTGAAAGTGCTTCTGCATTTGAACTCAAGCAGAGGATGGACACACGAAAACAAGCAGTGCAACTAATTACATGACACGTAACTATGGCCCGTGTTCCAGAGCTGCTTCTTGGTATTTTGGAAGAAATGGTCGACAAGCAACTCAGGACTTTCCACTGGTACCTTTCAAGTAATGTGCTTGAAGGATTCACGCACATTCCAAAGTCTCGGGTTGATGGGATGGACAGAACAGGCACTGTGGATCTGTTGGTGCAAACATTTGGCTATGATGGTGCTGTTGCTGTTACTGAGGATATACTGATGAGGATGAAACTCAAGCTGTGGGCTGATACTCTAAAGGAGGATTATAGTAAAGGTTAAACATTTTTTACAGGTACAAACTTTACTGTTTAAAGTTTGAAAGGCAAAAGAGCTTGGTTACATAACAGCTCTTTCTTTTCTTTGTTTCCTTCTCAGTTCCCAGCAATCATGTGGACAAAGGTAAGAAGGACAGTCACACACATACATACAAGGTAATGTTAATAACTTAAAACTGATATATCCACATGTAGAAGTGAGACTTAACTAAAGGTTTTTCATTTATTCTTTGAGCAGAAGTTGGCCATCACACAATCCAAGAAAAAATGAAATCAACTCTGAAGGAAAAGTATCAAAACATTTATGAGGGGAATGCAGATGAGGGGGAAACAGTCTACCTAAAGAAAATTTACACAGAGCTGCATATGATTGAAGGAGCCTGGGGAAGCTTCAGTGATGAGCATGAGGTCAGACAGCAGAGGTCAACGCTTGTGTCAGGAGATGAAAAATCCACCAAAGCTATCAATATTTTCAAACCCAAACCCAATCAAAATAAGCGAATCAGAACAGTTCTTACCTTGGGTATTCCTGGAATGGGAAAAACAGTCTGTGCTCAGAAATTTACACTAAGCTGGGCAGAAGGAGAAGAAAATCAGGACATCACCTTGCTCTTCCCACTTCCTTTCCGTGAAATAAATACCACTATAGGTGAGAAAGACTACAGCCTAATGCAACTTATCCACCAGTTCTTTCCAGAGACAAAACCTCTTGAGAAGCTGGGAGCAAACTGCAAAGTTCTCTTCATCTTTGATGGCCTCGATGAGACTCTTCTCCCCTTGAATTTTAAACACAACAAGGTCTTGAGGGATGAAACGGAGCCGGCCCCACTTGATGTGCTCATCACAAACCTCATCACTGGAGATTTGCTTGGCAATGCACTCATCTGGATTACCTCCAGACCTGCGGCAGCCCACCGCATCCCTCGAAAGCACATCCACCAGTGGACAGAGGTGAAGGGCTTTGGTAATGCCCAGAGGGAAGAATACTTTAAGAGAAGTTTACATGATGATAGCCTTGCCCTCAGGGTCATCAACCATGTAAAATCATCAAGAAGCCTATACATCATGTGTCAAATACCAGTTTTCTGCTGGATCACTGTTACTGTGATGAAGAAAATGGTCCGCAAAAATATGACAGGAGTCATACCCAACACTCTCACTGAGATGTATGCATATCTCCTTATCTGCCAGACGGACCGAATGGTTGAAGGACACTATCCATTGAAAAGTAACAATGTCCTATTGAAGTTAGCAGAACTTGCGTTCCGTCAGCTGGAGAAAGGAAGATCAATCTTCTATGAGGCTGACTTGAAAGAATGTGGCATACATGTCAAGGAGGCAACCATCTACTCAGGGGTTTGCACAGAGATCTTCGTAATGGAGGGAGGAAACAGACGAGAAGTTTTTAGCTTTGTACACTTGACCATCCAGGAATTTTTAGCAGCTGTGTATGCCCATTACTTGTACATGAAAAGAAAGGAAAATGTTTTCCTTGGATACCTGAAACGGATTTACACAAGATGGCAATTCAAGTCTGTATTCAATTTTCATAAAACAGCCATCGAAAAAGCCTTAGAGAGTACAGATGGCCATTGGGACCTCTTCCTTCGCTTCCTTCTGGGACTCTCACTGAAATCAAACCAGGAGCTTCTCTGTAAAATACTGGATTTGGATGTAGAAGGAGAGGAAGATGTATCAAGAACAATCCAGTTCATCAAGGAAAAGATCAGTGAAGAAGCAGACGCCAACCTCAACTTGTTCCACTGTCTGAGTGAGCTCAAAGAGGAAGCTTTAGTGCAGGAGGTTCAAAGTTTTGTGAGCTCTGGGAGGCTTGATGCCAAAAAGATGTCATCAGCTCAGTGGTCAGCTCTTACGTTTGAGCTGATGACATCAGAGACAACTGAGGAAGAGTTTGACTTAAAGAAGTACATAAAATCAGAGGAGGGAATGGTGAAGCTGCTGACAGTAATTACTTCCTCCAAACATGCTCTGTAAGTTTACCCACATGACGATATTGTTAGTTTCAGTCATTCTCCAACCCTCAGACAAACTGAATTTCTATGTAACAATGCAAACATTCTTTGATCTTTGCATGATTACTTTCTTGTTCAAAAATTCACAAAGATAAAACATACTTTTCTCTTCCAGGCTAAATCATTGCAACCTCACGGAAAACTGCTGTGAAGCTTTGGCCTCTGTACTTAGCTCAACCTCCTCTCATTTAACAGCTCTAGACCTAAGTGGGAACAAGCTGAAGGATTCAGGGGTGAAGTTGCTTTCCGCCGGATTAAGGAGTCCACATTGCAAACTGAAGAGTTTGAGGTTTTGTTAGCAGTGTTTAAGAAATTATACGATGCACAACATGTCTCTGAAAACAGAACAGAAACCCTTCTTCTTCTGGCCAGAGGACTTGTGGTCTGGGTTTGCTGTTTGCTCTCATGAGTGCTATTAAATTGTACCATTTACAGTTAACTTACTATCTTACTAATTGCTTTCATTGCTGTGCTACACCAACGGTGTGTGCTTTTTCTTGTCTTTTTTTTTTTTTTTAGATTAAACAATTGTCAGCTTCAAGGAGACTGCTGTAAAGCACTGGCTGTTGCTGTCAGTACAGAGTTTACCCAACTCAAAGACCTTGACCTGAGTGCTAATGATTTCCAGGAAGTGCATCTGAAGGCTCTGTGTGTGGGCATGTGTAGCCAGTTTTGCAAACTGGAAATTCTGAGGTCACACCAGCTTGAACGTTGACACACTTGAATTCCTTTTTTGACTTGAATTTAATCACAATTTATGTTTTCTGGTAAAAAAAAAATTAAAAAGAATACTGTTTTGCAGGTTGAATCAGTGCAAGCTAAGAGAGGGTTGCTGTGGAAATTTGGCTTCACTCTTAAAATCAGGCTCATCTCGGCTTAAAACTCTTGATCTGAGTAACAACAGTTTGAAGGATTCAGGTGTATCTCTGCTAGCTGCTGGACTAAGAAATCCACAGTGTAGACTGGAAACTCTCAGGTAAATGGAACCTCTGTAAAACTGTTCTGTACTAGGAAGCAAGTTCAACAAATTCCCAGAATGTCTTTCCCTTTTCTGGCTTCACTCACCTTTACATAAGCAATTAGATAAGCGGTCACATAAATGTGGTTAACTGGATAAGTTTGTCATTTTGGATTGAACACAATCACACGAATGGCGTGGCATCGTTAGTATCTGACTAATAAACACAAAGATAATAGATAATAGATAAAAGACAAAGCTAATGAAATAGAAGACAAAACTATAGTATTACAAGAATATGAAGCGATTATACATGCAATGCAGACTGAAAGGAGCACAATGACTAATGATATGAATGTCTATAACAGGTACGGCACTGTACAGTAAGTTACAGTGAACCACTACTATACTACTGAGAACACAGAGTTAACCCCAAATTGCCTGAATTAGCCAAAATCCTGCTTTGTAGTACAGGCCTCTTTTCCTGTTATGCAGTTTCATACCACTGTAGCTTTACTCTCCTTCTTCTATTGTCTTTGTTCTAAGAGCCTCTCCCCAGAATCCAATAACAAATAACATCCAACTCTGATTTCCTCTCAGGATCGCATTTTTCATGGGCAGCACGGTGGCACAGTGGTTAGCACTGTTGCCGCACAGCAAGAAGGTCCTGAGTTCAACTGCATCATCAGGCTGGGGGTCTTTCTGTTTGGAGTTTGCATGTTCTCCCCGGGTACTCCGGCTTCCTCCCACAGTCCAAAGACATGCAGTTAGTGGGGATAGGTTAATTGATCAATCCAAATTGCCCATAGGTGTGAATGTGAGTGTGAATGGATGTGTTACGTTCCCCCCGAAGGGGTCTAGGCGTGCAAGTGAGGGGACCAGTAACAAATGGGTCCAGAACAGAATGAAAGGAAAACAGACAGAGGTCTAGTAAATAAAATAGTCTTTATTATAAATAATCTTAACATAAAGAGCCGGCAACGCCGTTTGACCAACAACACTTAGAAAAAGGAAAAGGTTGCAACAACAAAGAACACAACCAAACAAAAACTCCACACCATGAGGAGGCACTTCCAGGGGCCCACAAGCTCACCCTGTCACTAGCAGCAGCTAGCTGTACTGCTGCCGAGGCCCACAAGCTCACACTACTCACGTAAAGCAGCTATACTGCTTCCACAACTCCACACTATGAGCAGGATAACCAAACACCAAGCAAAGACACCAGAGAACACCCACCCTGCTCAAAGCTCATCCGCAGCTTAAATAACCTCAGAGGTGATTGCTGACTGGATTCAGGTGGCAAACGAGGCTAACCAAGAGCAGCTGTGTCCTGGGGAGAGAGGAGAGTGAGAGAGACAGAGGGGGTAGGAGTGGCAAGAGAGGAGGAGGCGGAGAAAAACACCACGCCCACACAAGGGCAGTTTCAGGAGGCCCAGCTAGGGCCGTAACAGGATGTCTGCCTCTGTGTGTTATCCCTGCGACAGACTGGCGACCTGTCCAGGGTGTACCCCGCCTCTCGGCCTATGACAGCTGGAATAGGCTCCAGCGACCCTGAAAAGGATAAGCGAATGAATGGATCGCATTGTTCAGTCTCTATGGACTTAAATTCAATTTTTGGTGTATGGTGAATTACCATACACCAAACTGCAGACAGAAATAAAATAGCGAACATAAGACAGGATTTCGTAGCCCAGAACTCAGGCTGTTTACTCAGAAGTTAGCTACCAAAAGAATTCTGCAAAAGAAATTATTATTTGAGCTGAACTGTTCAGGTAGACAGGCTCATGACTTGTGTGTATCCAAAAATATAATTACTTTGCAAACATTAAAAAGACATTATTTTCCTGTAAACAAAAACTGAATGCAAATCTCAGACATTTTGGAAAGGCTCCTTGAACAATTAAACATACAGCAAGACTTGACTTTTGGGTTAATTTGTTAATTTTTCAGAAAATCAACCTGAAAGTCAGGAGTTTTAAAAAGACACCAAGACCTCAAACTGTCTAGAGTAATGGTAGGCATATTAACACTGTCGCCTGCAGAATTCAATTTGGTTTTGGCATCATTTTCAAGTGGCTGTTTGAGAAACTGCAGTTTCTGTCATTTTTGTATTTGCTTTATTTTTCAGTCCAAGAGGTTACTATTGGTATTGATCAAATTTATGCCAAAATCAAAACTAAAATCTATGTGTGAAAAAATTACAGCACGATTATAATGATGAATGTGCTTTCCATATGTGATGCTAAAATGACTTATTAATATGTCTAAGTAACATCATTGTGACCACTTTTCAGACTCAGTTGGTGTAACCTGTCACAGAAATGCTGTGAACCCATTGGCTCGGCTATCAGCTCTGACTCGACCCAAGTCAGAGAACTGGACTTGAGTGGAAATAACCTACATGGTCCAGATTTCCAGCTGCTTTGTTCTGGTCTCAGAAGTCAGCACTGTAAACTCAAGACTTTAAGGTCAGATCACATAGGATCAGTGGACTTAATGTTGTGGAAGTTTTCCATTAAATAAAGCCTGCAGACAAGCGGTGAGCGGTAGCTAACATTCTTTAATCAAAACAAAGAACAGAAAACCAAGCTTGGTGGAGAGCATGCATGATCGTGGGGCAGACGGTGAGCAGAGTCTCACCCTGAGCCTAGCATGACTCTCAGTTAAGTACCTTCTTCAGGACCAAAAGGCAGTACACAGCTGTTTCACACCTTAAGGCTCACACTCCCTTGCTACCTCCCAGAGTCGTAGAAGAGACAAAAGATTCTTCCTGTGGAGTTGTCTGCTTCCCCCAACTTCCTTACCAGACCCCCACCATCTGTCTAACTGTATGAGTGTGAGACATGCTAAAATCCAGTGGCACCAAGGCAAATAATGTGATTAATACATAAATAAAAGAAATTCCTATACACTTAACGAATATGATGGCCTACATGAGTGTAATGACAAAGCTGTCTATAGCTATGAAAAAATAGCTTAGTTCAACCTATAGTTTTTAACTTTGTGGGGTACCACTGGTTATGATGTGTATGACTTATTGGAGCACAACATACTTTTACCCACAGATTGAATGAATGTAATCTCCAGAAATGCTGTGCAGATGTTGCCTCGGTCATCAGTTCTGACATCTCACAGCTGAAGGAGCTTGATCTGAGTGGGAATGACCTGCAGGACTCGGAGATAAAGTTGCTCTCTAATGGACTTGCAAATACAAGCTGTACACTGAAGACATTAAGGTAAGATGGCTTTCAATTAAAAGTAACATAATCTTTGCTTCCTTCATCATTATTGGATACTTTGAATGTTATTCATATAAACATCCTATGAACATGCAAAATAAATCTTTGAAAGCACCTAAAACTGAATCAAATGTGAATACACTACCTTTATAGGCTGACATTTTGTGGAGTCACAGAAGTGGGCTGTACGCATTTGACTTCAGCACTGAGCTCCAACTCCTACCAACTGAGGGAATTGGATCTGAGTTACAACTACCTTCAGGACTCTGGCATTAAGCTGATCTCTGTTCATGGTGATAAACTTGAAAAACTTAGGTAATACAATGGAATGTGTATATATATATATATATATATATATATATATATATATATATATATATATATATATATATATATATATATATATATATATATATATATATATATATATATATATATATATATATATATATATATATATATATATATATATATATAATGCAACTATAACACATAATTTAACTGTCTGTTATTAATAAATGTTCATCATTTATCATTTTATCTGCAGTGTGGACCCTAATGCAGAATGTTTCTTGAAAGCAACATTAAAAAACTGTAAGTTTTATGTGACTTCTTTTTCTTCCTCATCTGTCACACCAACCCTCTGCATCTTAACCTTCACTACATCATTGAAATTTTTTCTATGGTCTTCCTCTTTTCCTCCTGCCTGGCAGCTCCATATGCCCTTCTCTGCACATATCCAAACCATTTCAGCCTTGTCACTCTAACTTTGTCTCCAAATTGCTCAACCTGAGCTGTTGCTCTGATATACTCATTTCGATTGATGGGAATAACGGCGTTATAATGGCATTACTAACGGCGTTACTTTTTTCAGTAACGAGTAATCGAACTAATTACAATTTATATTGTTACAACGCTGTAGCGACTTCCACAGTCGCTAAAGGCCGGGGATGGAGCTTGTCTCTTTGCCTGACGCGCTGTCAACTTATGCAATAATGCGAAAGGTGGAATTGTTTGCTTATTTATTAAAGTGCTTTGAGAGTTAACAGAGTAATGTGATCATCTCACGATTTGTACTCTTACAACGTCACAGGCTCTAATGTAACAAAGCAAAACATGTTGTGCAGCGGTCAACAAAAATTACGGCTACCCAGCCCTCCTCTCTGTCAAAATCAAACCCCCGTGAATGACAGACTGACAACGCCCATTTATGTCGCCGCTAGCACCCACGTGACTCCCATAACAACCAAACAAATGAAAACCCAGTGATCATCAAAATTCTATATATTTAATTATGGCTCCTACACACCAGCCCCTAATTATTAGGACCCCTTCTAATAATTACCTAGATTTAACCAAGTAGGAGACATAAAACATGCAGAGAAAAGTCAATCATTTACTGTATTTCAATATTACCCACAGGAATCCTATAGCTAATCTTAAAGTCTACATTTAAAGAAAAATGAGAGACATTTTATGTCCAAATACAATCAAAGTCTGATAATTGGATCTAAAAGTCTTTAACTGTGATCTGCCTCCAGCAGTAGACACAGCTTGGTAATAGGTCGATCCAGGCAACTAGTCTGAGTCTTAATCCGAACTTGACGAACAAATCCTCTTCGGTCCGGAAAAGTCTTTATCACACGTCCCATTGGCCAAGAGTTACGAGGTGCTGAACTGTCCATGATGAGAACCAGATCTCCCACGATGAGGTTCCTCTTTACTCCAATCCATCGCTGACGTTCCTGTTGCTGTAGTAGGTATTCCTTCACCCATCTTTTCCAAAACAAGTCAGACATGTATTGGACTTGTTTCCATCTTCTGTGTGTGTACATATCAGTGGAATGGAATACTCCTGGTGGTAATATCGGGGAGGTCTTTAACAGAAGAAGATGATTAGGGGTCAAAGCTTCCAGGTCGTTAGGATCCATTGAGGCTTTGGTAATTGGGCGGCTGTTAATGATGGCTTCAACCTCACAAAGTACTGTATGAAGACCTTCTTCATCCAGGTTTTGTACTTTCATTATGGAATTAAGTACTTTGCGAACCAGTCTTATCAGTCGCTCCCAGGTTCCTCCGTGATGTGAACCTCCAGGTGGATTAAAGGTCCATTTAACTCCCTTTTGCAGAAAGACGTCATTGATTTTCACCTGGTTCCAATGTTCAATGGCAGTTCTAAGTTCACGTTCAGCACCTACAAAGTTGGTTCCGTTATCAGAACGCAGTTCTCCAACCTGACCTCTTCTTGCACTGAAACGTCTGAACGCATTAATGAAAGAGTCAGTATCCAGTGATGGAGCAACCTCAATGTGAACAGCACGGATAGCAAGGCAGGTAAATATAACACCATATCTCTTCACCACGCTCCTCCTACTTTTCACACTGAAGGGTCCAAAGTAATCCACTCCCACCCGCGTGAATGGAGGTTCATCTGGAATGATTCTTTCATTGGGCAAATCCGCCATCTGTTGATTCACTGGTGGAGCATTAAGACGTCGACAGATGACACATTTAGATAACACTTTTCTTATTGCTGTACTAGCTCCAATCAACCAGTACTTTTCTCTTAGCTTAGACAACATGTGGTTACGACCACCATGTCCAACTTCCTGATGTATGTGTCTAAGCAAGAGCTCGGAGATGTGTTGATCCTTTGCTAGTATTATGGGATGTTTCACCTCAACTGGCATCGATGATCTACTGAGTCTCCCACCCACTCTGAGAATTCCATCTTGCAGCTGTGGGCAGAGTCTTCGAAGAGGACTTGATTTTATAATGGGTTGTCCCTTCTCCAGACTCACAAGCTCCAAGGAAAATCTCATCCTCTGACAGAACTTGATGATGGCAACCTCAGCTTTGTCCAGATCTTCCACTGTAAGATTCTTAATCACAGATGTCCTCTTAAAGTTCCTCAGCTTTTCTTCCACAAATGATTTCTGTTGCTCTTTACCGACCTCTGACTGTGGTAAGCTTGAACACAATTCTCTCCTTTTCTTCACAAAGGACAGAAGCAAGTCCTTAAATTTCAGCAGCCATGCCACTGACTTCTTAAGATGTGTCCAGGTAGAAAAACGTTTAAACAAGCGAGTAACAGAATTTTCTCCAGCTTGCTCAACACTCACTGTGGCAACTGTTTTTACCTCAGGATCATCAGATGAAAGCAGACTGATATCATCTGGGTAGACAGGCCATTCACTCCTAGATTGTAGAAGATACTGAGGCCCAGACAACCATTTTGCATTCTTCATAAAAACATCGACTTTCACTCCTCTTGAGGCCATATCTGCTGGATTACTGGCTGTGTCCACATATCTCCATTGCGAGGAAGATGAAGCTCTTAAGATTTGTGAAACTCTGTTGGACACAAAAACCTTGAATCTTGAAGTCTCACTCCTGATGTACTTAAGAACAGAAGCACTGTCTGTCCAAAACACAGAATCCAGAAGTTCCATCTGCAGCTCTTTCCTCCAGAGTACATCTAATCGACTGGCCATGGTTGCTGCAATGAGCTCCATTCTCGGGATGGTAAAGGATTTAAGAGGAGCAACACGAGCCTTTCCCATAACAAACGCACAGTGTTGTTCTGAACAGATGTTTTCAATCAGCAGATAGGTCACTGTTCCATATCCATCCTCACTGGCATCACAGAAATGATGCAACTGAGCACTCGTGATTTCTCCAAATCCATCAGGTTTCAGACATCGACTCACTTCAAACTTGCTCAATAGCTGGAGCTGCTGGAGCCATGTTAACCATCTTTTGGAAAACAGTTCTGGTACATTATCGTCCCAGCCGATTCCTTCCTTGCATAGATCTCTTAGGATTTTCTTAGCAGTTAAGACCACAGGACTTAGCATTCCAAGAGGATCATAGATAGAACTGACAATTGAAAGGATTCCTCTTCTGGTGAGTGGTCTGTCCTTAAGCACAATCTTGAACTTAAAGGAGTCTGATTTTATGCACCACTCCACACCCAAAACTCGCTCAATCATTGAGGAATCCAATTCCATATTCAACTCTTTCATGCCTGTTGCTCTGTGACTTTCAGGAATGGCCTCCAGCACTCCAGGCTTGTTGGTAATCCACTTTTTGATCAGAAATCCTCCTTTGGCACATAAAGAAACCAACTCTTGGTACATTAACACTGCTTCCTCATCAGTTCCAACGGACACAAGACAATCGTCCACATAAAAACAGTGCAACAACTTCTTCACAGCTTCCTCACTGTAGAGATGTCCAAAGTCATCCGCACACTTTCTGAGTGCAAAATTGGCGCAACTTGGTGATGAAGTTGCCCCGAAGAGATGTACATTCATCCTGTATTCAGATGTTGGTTGTTCCAGATCGCCTTTAGGCCACCAGAGAAATCTCAATAGATCTTTATCTTCAGCTGGAACCATGACTTGATGGAACATGGATTCAATATCTCCCATAATTACAACTGGCTCTTTCCTGAATCTTGTGATCACTCCTATTAAAGAGCTTGTAAGATCAGGTCCTTGTAAGAGTTGGGAGTTTAAAGATGTTCCATGATAGCTCACTCCACAGTCAAACACAACTCTGAGTTTCTTCTTGGTCGGATGGTAAACACCATGGTGTGGTATATACCACAGCTTGCCATCATTGCGATCGATCTCCTCTTCCGGGACCTTTTCAGCATAACCTTTAGCCAGGAGCTCATTCATGAAGACTTTGTACTCAGTATGAAACACTGTCTCTCTCTCAAATCTCTTTTTTAGAAAGCGCAGACGTTGTTGAACAACTTTCTTATTGTTTGGCATACTGATACTGGTATTCCGAAAAGGTAATGCTATCTGGATATGACCACCCACATATTTGGCAGAGTTAGTCACTATTTCCAGAAATCTCTGATCCTCTCTTGACAATCCAACCTGTTCATCAACTTTGCTCTCAGGAAAGTCAATTTTGAACTGTTGCTGCCAAAGCTCCTCCAGCGTGACAACAGAAATTCTGTTGACTGTAACTTGTGGATGCTTCTGATCGCCTGTAGCTTCACAGTTTCCTGAAAGTGGCCCATTGATGGTCCAGCCAAGCCTTGTCCTTACGGCATACGGTCCTCCATCAACACTACACACCACTTCCAGAGGTTCCAAGGCTTTGGGAATGTTTGTTCCGATCAGAAGTTCGATTCCTGCATTTATTTGAGGCAAGTTTATGTGTTTTAAATGTGGCCATCCTTCAATATCTCCTGGTGTTGTAATATTTCCTTTATGTACAGGCATGGACTCCTGTGTGTACACTTTTGGCAGCTCCAGAAATTCGTCCCCACAAAGAGCGGCAACCTCCAGTCCTGATAAAGTGTTGCTGCTCACAACTCTTTCTTGGCCCATGGTTCTCAGGAGGATGTTTCCTTTCCTTCCCTCAAGGTGTAGTCTGCGCATTAGACTCTCAGTGCAGAAAACTGCAGTGCTCCCTTGGTCCAAAAAAGCATATGTTGCAATAATGTTGCTTCCCTTCTTTGACTTTACTTGGACAGGTACAATGGGCAGTTTGCAGTCCTGGTCTCCAGCCCCTGTAAGACCACTCGACACCAATGTGTTCACATGCGGCTGCATGTTCCTGTCGGTCTTTTCAGAGGGTGTACTTTCTTTGTGCAGGATGGTGGGATGTTTCCGGCTACATTTGGAACAGGAAATCCTCTTACGGCAATCTTTACTGATGTGTCCTATACACAAGCAGCCAAAACAGATGCCATTTTCCTTTAAGAAGGTTATCTTCTTCTCATGAGCCATTTTTCCCAACTGTGCACATACGTCCAACATGTGTCTTCCTCCACAACAAATACAGACGTTCCTTCCAACCTGATTATTCTTCATTTCCGTTTCCACAAGCTTAGGTGTACTCTCCACAACTTGCATGGTGGTGGCAAAGCTTGTTCCTCTATTTCCAGGTCTGCCTTGATACTTGGGTTTACTCATTCCTTTACTTGGTAAAGAAAGCGGAGAATCTTGAATATTACCGAATACAGGATCAGTTAATATTCTTATTTGCTTCTCCAAAAAATCTGCAATATCCATAAATTTGGCTCTTCTTTTATGCCTTTCTTGCAGGTCACAAACATGGCTTCTCCATCTGTCCCTAAATTTATACGGCAATTTTTTAATAACGTTCACCATATTAGAAGGCATGTCCAAATCACTCAGATGCTGCACCTCCTCCCTTGCATTACAGCATCCCCTGAGGAACAAACTGTAGTTCTGAAGAGCTTTTACTTCCTCTGTTTTAATCGACGGCCATGAAAGTGCCTTGTCCAGATATGCAGCTGCGACCTTCTGTTCATCACCGTAGTGCTCCTTCAACAGTGATTTTGCCTTCCATTAACCACGATCTGAGTTCATTTGTTGACAGCTTCTCACCAGTTCCTTTGCATGGCCTCTTGTGTACTGTTCCAAAAAATATAAACGATCACTGTTATTTTTTGTATTGCACTCAACTGCATTCTCAAATGCTTTAATGAATGAATAATATTGAAGTGGATCTCCATCAAAATGAAGTATTTCTCTCTTTGGTAAGGAAAAGAGGCTTTGCTGTTGGATTAAAAGTGTTGTTATTTCATTTTGTTTAGTCATTATTCCAATAACATCATTTTGGGGTTCCAGTTCCACCATACCATTTGTATGACAGTCATTTTGTCCATTTGCCTCAGATGGATTTGAAGGAATAACTGAATATTGTCGAGGATGATTATTTTGAGAAGATTCAGTCAACACTGCTTGTTGCATGACACATTCCTGGGTTTTTTCTTTTCTCCTGTTTTGAGTTTCAGCATTAGTCAATGAATTTTGTTTTGCAGAGATGTGAGGTATAAATTCCAATGCATCAACATTAAGGGTTTGTTTAGATCTTTCATTGGAAATGTATGAATTCATTCCATCTGAAACTTTTGAAGATCCTTTTTTACTTGTTAAACTTTGAGCTTTAAGGACATTTATTGTTGCCATTTTTTCAGCAATTTCAGTGTTCAACTTTAGCCTTTCCTTTCTTTTACGAAGACGTTCCTCCTCTTCTTCCAATACATGTTTTTCCTCCAATAATTTCTGCTTAACCATTAAAGCTGCCAACTCTGCCTCAGCTTTCATACGAACAGATGAAGTTGAAGATCTTGATGAAGAAGTTTTGTGGCTTTCAACATTTGAAACACTGTCACTTGGCTTGATATCATCCTCCACTTCAGTCTCAGTATTTGATGCAACTTTGTTTTCCAGTAAATTGATTTGCTTTGGACAAACAGCAGGGTTTTGTTCTCTTTGATTTATCCAGTTTTGAATTTCATTTAAAAACACATTGGTGTATTTCATGATACTTGAAAACCATTCCTCTTGTTTTATTACTTCTTCCTCTGGCACCAAAGGCAACACCTCAACATGGGAACTTGAAGCCTTTTCACACAATGCTTTTAAATCCACCACATACTGCTTAATTTGAGAAAGATTTTCATTGTGTTGCATAAGCTCTTTCATTTTTTGTATTAGTCCTTTCATTTTATTGACATATTTTTTGCATTCATTTTGTAAATTTTCAATTTTATTCAACAATGCTTTCCCAGTCATTTTACTTTCTCTCTTTCCCCCCAAATCATTAGAGGAACAATCATCACCACCTGGCTGACTCATGATTTTCCGTTTGTTTGTTCGATTTTTTTTATTTTAATCTTCAGTGATCATCCATAAAACATATATCCACTGGAAGCCACAATAAACTTTGACCATAAAATCCTTTCAACGAAACGGCACTTTAATTGTCCATTGAACGTCATCCAAGCAGCATAATTAATAAGACGCAGCGCAGACATCAATCCAAGAGCGAAGCAAAAGCGTTGCACATTTAACCAACATTCATTCCATTCAGTGTCTCCTCTTGAAACATCTCAGCGCTAATGCAATGTGGCTTCCTTTTCCACAACCAGACATGCACAGGTATTCTTACCTGCGCTCCTCAGAATTGCGTCAGGTTTGTCGGCGCTGCTGGCTCACTCATTCAGATGCGCTGCACTTACTTGGCGTCTTTCAGGTTCCTTGATCTGATTTCTTTGATCCTGCTTGCGGCTTGCTTCTCCAGAATGCCGTTTTTTGTTGACTAAAGATGTAGCGACTTCCACAGTCGCTAAAGGCCGGGGATGGAGCTTGTCTCTTTGCCTGACGCGCTGTCAACTTATGCAATAATGCGAAAGGTGGAATTGTTTGCTTATTTATTAAAGTGCTTTGAGAGTTAACAGAGTAATGTGATCATCTCACGATTTGTACTCTTACAACGTCACAGGCTCTAATGTAACAAAGCAAAACATGTTGTGCAGCGGTCAACAAAAATTACGGCTACCCAGCCCTCCTCTCTGTCAAAATCAAACCCCCGTGAATGACAGACTGACAACGCCCATTTATGTCGCCGCTAGCACCCACGTGACTCCCATAACAACCAAACAAATGAAAACCCAGTGATCATCAAAATTCTATATATTTAATTATGGCTCCTACAAACGCCGTTAACGTTACTAACAAGAAAATGCGGTGCGGTCGCGTTACTATTTTTCAACAAACAGATGGTTGAAGCCATCTTCAGCTTACCACACCTTATATCAGTTGCACGGAAGTAGCTGTCTATGTAAGTAACTGGGTGCTACAGCTTTAAGCAGTAGCACGTGCTCCCGCTGATGGCAATCACTTTCTGACAGACGATCACTTTTTTGCACAATAGTTTTTAAAGGTGAAATGTAGAGGTAAAATCAAAAGTAGTCAAAAACGGCCAATTATTCCCTCGACCACAGAGGGTTAAACATTTTTTTTTACAGTAACTCAATAGTTAATTTTCCTAGTAATTAATTACTTTTAGAACCTTGTAACTCAGTTACTAACACAGTTACTTTTTTGAAGATGTAACTAGTAACTATAATGAATTACTTTTCCTTGTAATTCCCAGTGAAAATCTTACCATCTTCAATTTATGCACCCCCAGCTCAGCATCATGTCTTTTTGTCAGTCAAACTGTACAGCATAGCATGTCTCACTATTCTTCATCACCTTTCTTCTGCACTGTCCATTGCTTTGGCTCATGGACCCAAGATATTTAATTTACCTTCACCACCTCAAATCCTTGCAGCTTCACTGTTAAACCTGTCTCCCTCTCATTCACACATATCTATTGTGTCTACTCATTTTCTCCCCTCTTCTTTGAAGAGCATGCCTCCTCTATCGCAGCTGTTCTCTACTTTCAGTACAGTTTACACAGTTTTCTGCATTATAGTTCAACTATTATGTTATACTATTTATATATATTTTCATTTAAATTCCTCTTTTTTTCATAATTTTGTGAAGATTATTTATGTAACAAAGGTAGAGACAGTAAACAGGTAACACTTGCTGCTATGGAAGGTTGTTTTGTTATTTGCCCAGCAGATGGCAGAATTTGCCAAAGTTGATTCTGTATTTTATTAACCCGATTTTAAATGTATTTTCCCCCTTCCACTTATATTTTATTTTCCCCAAAGCAACACCTAGTAACAATTTGTGAGCATGAAGTCACTGAAAGTAAATTACATATTCTAGTTATAAATTGACAGTGGTTTAGAGTCAGTTTGCTACACAATCAATTTTAATACACAATCAAAAAATGAGCAGTGATCAGTATGAATAAAATCAGTCCCTCATCATATAACCTGTTAGTGATGACCATAGACACTGAAAATACCACATTTGTGTTTCCCTCAGATGCATGCACATTGACGTTCGACAAAAGTACAGCTTCCAAGTCTCTCTTTCTTCATGATGGTGGAAAGCAGGTGACATGGGTCAGAGAGAGACAGCAACACCCAGATCACCCTGAGAGGTTTGAGACTGTCTCCCAAGTCCTTTGTCAACAAGGCCTCACTCAACACCATTATTGGGAGGTAGAGTGGCGAGGACGCTGGGTGGATGTAGCTGTGGCGAAGAGGGGAATCAGTCGGAGGGCGGGATATCACCTGTCTGGTTTTGGCTACACTGACCAGTCCTGGAGTCTGTACTGCTCTGATGATCACTACACTGCTCAGCATGACGGCCATAATGTCGAAATACTAGGGCACCCATCTCATTCCCATAGGATTGGAATCTTTCTGGACTGGCCAGCTGGCACCCTGTCCTTCTATAGTGTGTTCTCTGGGACCCTCAAACACATTCACACATTCTACAGCAACTTCACTGAGCCCCTCTACCCCGGGTTTGGAATGGAGGAGGATGACTGCTCTGTAATTATTTGTAAATGATGGTAAAACAGGAGCTTATGGACAGCAAGTGATAGATGCTGAGCGTGGATCAATTTAGACAAATAAACCTAATCCAACCTTTTTTATGGAGGGAATTTTGTTTGTGATAATAGTGATGTGCTATTTGGCCTTCAATACATTTTTGTTTTTTGACAAAACTGCAGAAACTGTGTTTTGTCAAGCAAAACTATTTACAGATATCCTTAATATGGCAGTAGAACACTTTTTCAAAAGTCAGAATAACTGTTATTGATTCTACAATTTTTGTGACCTGAAGTGTAATTTCCCATTTGATCATAATTAGTATCTTAATGTCACAATATATTCAATGTATTGTTATCCTTGATGACACCTACATATTTCCAATATGTCTGACATATAAACAAACCATTCTTGGATATATTAGTCTGAATAACAAACTAATTTTGGCTATATATCATTGGAGATATTCAGTTAAGTTCAATTCAGTTTTATTTATACAGCTCCAAATCAGAACAGTGCTTTATACTGTAAAGACCCTAAAATAAGCAATGAGCAAGCACTTGGCGATAGTGGGAAGGAAAAACTCCCTTTTAACAAGAAGAAACCTCCTGTTTCTGCTGTGACTGGTTGGAGGTGATAATATAATATTTAGACATATACAATGAGACATCAATTCAATTTCTGTTATCAGTAAACTTGAACAGTCAGTGGTAAAAGTTGAATAGTTAGATAATAGTTTTTTTTTTCTATTATATAACTGCTTCCACTAGTAATACATGATTTACTGATAACAAGAATTAACATTTTGATAAGTGAGAACTGAACTGCAGAGATCTTTAATTAGAACTGCTACTTGTCATAACCACATCGTGGATATATTGGTTAGGATTTCATCCTAATCAGAAAAAATTCTTGATTTCCACAACAGTCGTTACCAGCTGATTAATCAGTTACTTCGGGTAAACGAGAAACATACTGGAATCAAGCATATGTTATTCCCTTGCGCAGTTATCTTTCTAAAATGGAAAAAATTTTAAGTGGTAAATGTCGCAGGGGAAATAGAGAGGGATCTCACAGCTTTACAGTACCTTTCTGCTATGGCATTATTTTTGTGCCTCTATTCTGAGCGCACGTAAAACGAATTTGCAAATACAAGTGTTGCATTTTGAGGAGAAATTTATTTTGAGTGAAGAAAAGCTACATTTGAGCGAACAAAATTCATTGCTGCATGCAAAAAATGTATTTCAGTGTTTGCTATTATCCATATACACACACAATAGCATACTTGCCAACCTTGACACCTTAGAATTAGAGAGTCATTCAAGAGGGCTGTTAGGGTGGGGGGGTTCGTCATATACATATACACACAAAAAACTATGTTTAGTGTTTATTTAACGGACAAAATAAGTTAAATTAAATACCTGTGCAACAGATGCTAGTGATGGTTCAATAGAACCATCCTACACAACAACAGGTACAGGTATATACATAATCAGAGAACTGGGGATACTCTTCCCTAACTATAACAATATCCATAACAACAACACTCCTCTGCACATGGTTGTATTTGAACGTGCAGCCAGTAGCATCCACACGCTTGATTTCGAGGTGTCACCGTTATTATTGTCCGGCCGGAAACGGCAGCCCAGTTAAGGATGGTTTAGCAATTTTGTTGTCCGGGTGGAAATCAGGAGAAATTCCGGAGAATGAGGGTTCCAGGAGATTTTCGGGAGGGGCACTGAAATTCGGGATTCTTCCAGAAAAATCGGGAGGGTGGGCATGTATTCACAATAGCAGCCCCTCTCGCTCAGCTTTTGCATTTGCTCTTGCTCAGATCTCAGTCGCTCGCGCTCTCAACATTTCTGCCCCTGCGCATTCAACTCTTTCTGATAGAGTGAATTGTTAAATGTTGTCATTTTTATGCTTACCATCCATCTCTACATTGTTTAGCTGTCTGTTGAAAGGAATTCTTTCTGATCTCCCCTTCCCAGATTCTCGAGGATCTCGGTGGGGGTTCTGTAGTGTTTTTATCACGGACACATCCTTGTAAAGGTCTGTTTGATGTTTGGTAAAACTTCCTGCCCTTTGTATGGTTTCACTGTGTTATCTATGGTAAACCATACATTGGGTGTGGGGGAGATTACCCTCTTTATGACCAAGGATGTTCCTCCTGCTTTTATGTTTTATGACCCTTTGATCAGAACACACACACACACACACACACACACACACACATACAGTGCCTTGTCTTTGTAACCAAGGGGGGTTACGAGGGGAGGTGTTTGTAAACTATTGTTTGAATGTTTTCAATAAAAGGCAGCAAGAGGAGGCCATCGTCGGGGTCATTCGTAATGAGCTAAGATACCGACGAGGCCTCCCTTGCAAGTAAACGATCGAACGCTGTTGCCTTGTTTTTCTTTCAGGGGAATAAGTCCTGGATACAGCGGGGTCTGAGTTTAGACCCAACATTTTTTGGTCCTTCTAAGCCGGAGTCCAAGAATTTCGCCGCACACTGAGGAGAGAGAGGACACGCCGCAGACTGTCGACAGCCAGGACGTTAGGACGCCTGACAAAGCCCTGGAGTGTTAAATTTGCGACCAGGCCGGTGGAATAACGTCTGAACTCTCCTTGTGGACGGCGACTAACGGGATTCTAGGACTCTCCTGTGAACGAAACGCAACACAACGGTAAGCAAACCGAGAGCGTCTCTATAACCGTGTGAATGAATGTGGGATCGTAGATAGAAACGCGTCACTGTGTCTGCGCGTGTAAATGCGAACCTAAAATAATAGAGAGCGGCTACGTGACCATGCGGTTTCTCGCAGGTACGTGAGTGCGCCAGCCGTGCAGGAAGGACGCAGGCTACTAAAGAAAAGAAACGGCTCCGTAGCTGCGCGGTTCACGCGAGCACGGGAGTGCGTTGGTTGCGCGGATCCACGCGAACCTAGAGGAAGCGGCTCTATGACTGTGCGGATAGGACGCAGGTCCAGGAGCACGCTAACTGTGCGTGCTGACGCAAGTTTTGAATTTAATTTAATTTTATTTTTACTTTAGTGTATTTTTCTCCGCGTTAAAGGTGTAGAGCAGGGGTCGGCAACCCGCAGCTCCGGAGCCGCATGCGGCTCTTTAGTCCTTATTTTGCGGCTCCGCGTGGTTTGGGAAAATAGAAGAAGTATTTAGCTGAAGTGCATTTTATTTGTGTTTAGTTCTTTTTTTTTTTTTTAACTTGTAGTTCTAAATTGGAAGATTATTGTGATTTTGAAATATAAAAATAAAATTATATCTTATTATTTTTTTTCATCGCTCAAAATAAGCGTCACACTCGCGGAAGCCGGTGTACCCACCGAAACACCGTGCATTTATCGAGACTTTCAACCCCAGATAGGCCAATTATGGATCTTTGGATCCACGTTATGTCGGCAGCTGTTCTCCACCATGAACTATGTTAAAAACAAAACCGCTCACGCCTCACAGATGACAGCTTACAGTCCTGCATAAAGATGAAAGCCCCGATTTGCAGACGCTGTGCGCAGAGGTTTGGGACCAGAAGTCTCATATCATGGCGGACCCGATGATGTTTGCATGGACATGCTTTTCAGCATCTCTTTATTGACCACTTTTCACACACGGTTGCTGTACGCATAAAGCCGGCTGTAGCTTTTCAGCTCACAGCCCGACAACACAACAGCAGAGAGAGCACAGACTTTAGGGCGGTTAGGGGCAATTGCGGGTGCCGCTCAGGTGCGTCCGACTCCCATTCAGCGGCACTGCAGACCACGCCCCGCCACCCACATTAACAAGGTAAAATAGATATTTAGGCAGAATTTTGTAAATATCTATTTTTTTTTTTTTTAGCGGCATAGTGCTTTTTTTCCAATTACTTTTTAAAAGTCAGGTCAAGGCTCCAAAAGCCCAAAGGCGATAAGGGTGGCGGCTCATAACAGTTTTTGTTTGCTACATGGATCATTTTAGTTCAGCTGGGTGTCTTTCCTTTTGTTATATTTCTTTAAGAGTTCAAAATGTGTTAATTACATAAATAAAATGTAATTTTCTCTGTAGCACTTCATGGATTACATAAGCAACACACCTTAGTTGCTCTGTAAATTCTTTTAAAAAGCAGTTAAAAACTTTTCTGTTCAAACAAGCCTTTTGTTGATCTACGTATTTTATATTCTTTACATTATTTACATTTGATCTTTTACATTGTGTATAATGTCTATTGATTGTAATGTTTATTTTAATATTTGTGTACAGCGCTTTGTGACTGCCTGTCTGTGAAAAGCGCTTAATAAATAAACTTTACTTACTTACTTTAGTTGTCCACACAAAGCACAAAAAACAATATATACAGTGTCATCTTCATTTTAGATTTCAAAAAGTATTTGCGGCTCCCAGTGTTTTTTTTTGCGTGGAAACTGGGTCCAAGTGGCTCTTTGGGTGTTAAAGGTTGCAGACCCCTGGTGTAGAGAGTTAAGATTGGGTTCCCGAATAGAATAGAGCTCTCGTTGATGTCGCCGCGGTAAAGGAGTTTATAGGCCTAAAAAGTGTGTGAATGAGCGTATGTTGTGTGAGTGCCAGTAAAGTGAACGCAGTAACACAGAAGGAAACCTAAGCGGTGTTAACGGAATTCTGTGACCTGTTGTGTACACGTAGCCTGGGCTTTTTTGGGGTAAGGCGTTGCCTGCCGTAAACTTGAGAGAATTGTCATAATGGGGAATAAAATGTGTAAGTCTGCTTTAGAAGGGGATGCAAAATTTATGGAGAAATTTTCACCGGGCAGCACGCAGTATATAGGTTGTTGGCGTAAGAAATATGGATTTGAAGGGACATTAGTGGAAGTTCAGTGTAAAATGCTTGTAGAAAGAATAGCTGTAAGTGTAGCAGGTAAAACAGGGAAAGCGAAGCAGAGGAAGGAATTGCAGTTAGCAGTTGCTAAGTTGTGGCTGGAGCAGGCTCAAAAGAGAAGAGAAGCACAGAATGTTAAAAGAGCAATATTACAAGCAGTAGTTGTGAAACCTGAGGATGAAACCACAGCTCAATCCACTGCAGCTACTCTAGAACAACACCGTAGAAAAGCATTAGAAAGAGCAAGAATGTTGGCAGAAAGGAGAGCCAGAGAAGAGCGTGAGAGAGCAGAGGCAGAGGTGGAGGAGAGATTAAAGGCTGAGTATGGAGAGGCATTAGGAGCAGCATTGAGTCCAATACAGACTAGGAAAGAGAGGAAACAGAAAGCAAAGAAAGTGAACATAAACGTTACAACCACATATCCATCCCTGACACAACACAAAAAAACATATGGTGTTTCAGCCAATAACCCGTCATCCGACGGTTTGTAAGCAGTAAGGGTGGCAACAGCGCACACCGGGGGCGCTGTTGTATTTTGCTTAAGGGGATAGAACAGTTTCAAGGTATTCACATGGCAAACCCTGGTTTTTCGCCGCCGATTTGGAGTGCGTATCACATAATGGTTGTTGTCGAGTTTACATTCAACACTGTATGGACCAGCGAACTGTGTTGATAAACTGGACCCCACTACGGGCAACAACATCAGCACCTTCTCCCCTGGTTGAAAGCTCCTATCCACCGCTTTTTTGTCGAAACGAGCTTTCATTTTAGTTTGCACTTGCTTCAGGTTTTCCCCGGCTATTTTCCACGCTAGGTGAAGCCTGTCTCGAAGCCGACTTACGTAGTCGAGTACACTACAGGGCTCCTCCGGAGTCTCCAACAGCCGTTTTTCCCTCAAAAGTCGGAGAGGGCCTCGGACCACATGTCCGAAAACCAACTCCGCGGGGCTAAAATCCAGCGACTCCTGTCTAGCCTCTCTAATGGCAAACAACAGCAGGGGCAACCCCTCATCCCATTCTTTACCAGACTCCAAACAAAACTTACGTAACATAACTTTGAGAGTTTGGTGGAACCTTTCCAAAGCACCTTGACTTTCGGGGTGATATGGACTGGATGTAACATGCTTAGCATGTAGTTCATCAACAACCTGCGCAAAGACTCTGGACATGAAGTTGGTGCCTTGGTCCGTTTGAATGATTTTCGGCAACCCAAACACAGAAAAGAATTTAATCAAAGCTTTAATGATCGCTTTGGCTTTTACCGTACGCAGCGGAATGGCTTCCGGAAATCTCGTTGCTGAGCACATTATAGTAAGAATGTACTGATTACCGGCTTTTGTTCTCGGCAATGGTCCCACACAGTCCAGTATTACCTTTTCAAAAGGTTCACTCATTACTGGGATAGGCGTTAACGGCGCAGGTGGAATGGGCTTGTTAGGTTTGCCCACTAACTGGCAGGTGGCACAAGACCGACAGTAAGCAGCCACATGTTTTTTTAAGCCAGGCCAAAAGAAATTACGCAGCACTCGGTAATAAGTTATATTTACTCCGAGATGCCCAGCCATGCCCACATCATGTGCTAGGCTTAGCACCTGATCACGATGTTGAGATGGTACCACCACCTGTGTAACACTTGATGCGCCACTCTGATCAGAGGACCACCGCCTCATTAACACGCCATCCTGCAGGAAAAAACGGGGAAGGATGCTTTCCCCAGCCGTGGCAACGGCTGCAAAACAGGGACTCAAAGACCTGTCATTTTCCTGAGCGCTTACCAAAGCTTCTCTAGTCACATCTCCACTTAATGCCGGTGTTAAATTTAGCACACTGCATTTATCCCCCACACTCTCTCTCTCTCCAACACAAAGTTTGTGCTCCCCAGCCACAAACGTATCTGCGATACTAACGACGTCCGCAAATTTACGCGCTTGCGCCCGCGTAACAGCGCAAACGGGAAAAACTGTCGCTTTTGGATCAGTAACATCTGAGGCAGCCACAGGGGTATCCATCACCTCAGGCGGTGGAAACACTTCCCCCCTGGCCAGATCGTTGCCCAAGATAAATGACACACCTTTAAACGGCAACTGTCGTCTTATGGCAACCTTCACAGGTCCAGTTGTGATAGGTGAGTGTAAATACACTCTGTGGAGGGGGGCCCGCAGAACACTCATTTCAATTCCCCACACTAACACATCCGTGTGGCAGGCGGTTTTATCCGACAGTGGCACCACATCATCTAAAATAAAAGATTGATGCGCCCCGGTGTCTCGGAGAATAGTGATGGGAACCCTGTCCTCCTCTTTTCCTGCCACCGAAACGAAGCCCTGGGAAAGGAATGGTTTAAAACGTGACTCTACTTCCCTTTCTGGGTCACACCCCTGCATCTGATCAGGACAGATAGGTGGGGAGACTACTTTAATGAGCCCCACAGGTCCCTTAGACCCTCTGCGCTGCTCTTTCTTCCGCAGCGCAGGACAACTGGCGATCAGGTGACCAGACTCACGACAATAAAAACATTCCCGCCTTTCAGTTTCCTCCTGCCTCGCCCTTTGGGTCTGTTTAGGGAACTTGTGTCTCTTTTCCTGCACTCCCCTCACTTCTCGTGCCGCCCCGGTTGAAAAAATGACTTTATGTGTGAGGATGAACTCATCCGCTAAAACTGCTGCTTTTGCCAGGGACGTCACCTTCTGCTCATTTAAATACACTACCAACTGATCCGGGAGACACTTTTTAAATTCCTCCAAAAGAACCAACTCCTTCAATCCCTCAATATCCTTCACATTGCTGGCTTGCATCCAGCGTTCAAACAAGCGAAGTTTCTCACGGGCAAACTCCACAAAGGTTTGTTCAGCGGTCTTTTCACTCTTACGGAATTTCTGTCGATAAGCCTCAGGAACTAATTCATACGCGTGCAAAATTGATTTCTTCACAATATCATATTGGAGGCTGTCGTTAACGGAAAGGCTAGTACATACTTCCTGAGCCTTGCCGATTAACTTAGTAGCAGCGCCCAAAACTCCTTAGGCCAACTCAATGCAGCTGCTATACGCTCAAAAGCGCTAAAATAGGTATCAACCTCAGCCTCCCGAAACGGAGGCACTAGTCTAACGTGTTTGGTGATATCAAAACTTGGTGAAGAAACTGTGGATGTGTCAGGGTGACTTGAGACGGGCGTGGAGGCAGCGGCCACAGGTGTTAAGACAACGGCGGGCTTGCGCTCCAGCTCCAAAGCTCTAACACGGAGGTGCATAGCCTGCACTTCAAGCTCCTTAGCGCGCACCTCCGCCTCCCTAATACGGAGGGTCAAACGGAGGTCCGCCGTAGACCCTGCTGCCTGAGGCTCCGCCTCAGCCGCATCCGACTCCGCCTCAGCCGGAAACACCTTAGCAGGCCGTTCGGCAGCCGGCTCCGGTTCAGTTGCCGGAGCCACCTCCACGCCGCCCCTGCCAGGCGGCTTTACAGCTGCCGTGAGGGAAGGGAGAATGCCCCGCTTCACCAAACCCGCACACAAAGCAGCCTTCACCTCCGCTTTACGGGCATTGTAGGACACTTTGATATAAAAAAAACTCGCTATAATAAGCAAATCCGCCTTTCGACACAACTCTCTTATTCCAGGAAGGCGCGGTAACAAAATCATCCAAAGAAAACTCCATCCTCCCATACACACACACCACACGCCCCCCCCACACACAAAAGAAAAGCCGACCGAACAAACCACAGACCACAAACGGGACAAAACAGACGAGCCCCCAAAAATGTTACGACTCGGCTCGCAATGACCGTAACCAGAGCGGGATGTCACGCGACTTCCCACGCCCAAACAGACACAGCCACAGCATTGGACTTTTAACAATAATTTATTCACACTAAGGGCACAATGGGGGGGGTATACTTTCGGGGTGAGCCAAGGCCAACACAACAAGCAAAACTCAACCTAGGCTTCGGTTCCCCTCTGACCTGTTCATGGAAAAGAAAACAAAGAAATAACACAGACTGACCTCCCTGGTCTACAAACACAGGAGAAAAGAAGGTATCCCAAAATAATCGGCAGCTCACCCCTACTTACTCCGCACCTCACACACATGCCCGACTTTTTAACTAAGGCAAAACAAAACAGGAGCACTAGGAAGTCAAAAAACAAAACACGAGCCAACACCAAAAAACAACAACAACAAAGAAACACACTGGAGCCCAAGAAGACAGAGTCCAAAACGGAAGAGTTCAGGGAGCCGGCCAGGCGGCAGACCGCACAGGAGTCCAAAACAGTTCAGGGGCCGGCCATGCGGAAGGCCACGGCGGCGACCCAGGCGAAGGGAGTCCGGGGGCCGGCCGTGCAGAAGGCCACGGCGGCGATGTGGAAGCAGTTCAGGGGGCCGGCCGTGCGGAAGGCAACGGCGGCGACTCAGGCGAAGGGAGTCCGGGGGCCGGCCGTGCGGAAGGCCATGGCGGCGACTCAGGTGAAGGGAGTCCGGGGCCGGCCACGACGGCGATGGCGCCTGGCCAGTGGCAAGTTAGCTGCAGGGCCAGGCGACGCTGAAGAGGCAGGGCGAGGCGACGCTGAAGCGGCAGGGCCAGGCGAGGGTGATGAGGCTGCAGCTGGTGAGGGTGATGAGGCTGCAGCTGGCGTGGGTGATGAGGCTGCAGCTGGCGTGGGCTGCAGCTGGCGTGGGTGATGAGGCTGCAGCTGGCGGCGTGGAAGCCGGAGACGGAGGCGCTGCAGGCGGCGGCGTGGAAGCTGGAGACAGAGGCGCTGCAGGCGGCAGCGTGGAAGCCGGAGACGGAGGTGCTGCAGGCTGGACGGGTTGTGATTGGATTAATGGCACAACATTTAGGGATAACACTAAAACATCATTGTTCATATCACCCACAAAGTGCAGGGTTGGTAGAGAGAACCAATGGAACAGTAAAGCTAAGACTTAGGAAGTCAATGGAAGAGACAGGCAGGACATGGTTAGACTGTGTAGAATTAGTTAAGATGTACATGAGGATTACTCCAACAGAGAATGGTCTGACACCCTTTGAGATTATATATGGCAGACCATTTAGAGTTCCAGTTTTCTGTAGTGATGACAGGAAAGCAGAAGAGGAGAACACATTAGCAGATTGGATGCTTAAAATGTTTAAAAGCAAAGAAGTCATGAGAGCAAATGATCTGCCAGATGATTCTGTTTCTCCACAGGAACAGAGCCTGAAGCCTGGAGATTGGGTGCTGATAAAGGCCATAAAGAGGAAGTGCTGGTCGAGTCCACGGTGGGAAGGTCCTTATCAGGTGCTGCTGACGACGCCCACAGCAGTGAAGATCGCTGAAAGGAACACTTGGAACACTCCAGGGTACAAAGGGGGGAGTATATCTCTAGGACCTCTCGTCTCAATCCTGGTGAAGAAACCAACGGATCCTGAACCCAACTTAGAATGGCTGGGAATGTGCTGTTCGCCTTCTTGTGCCTGTGGACCCAGAGTGGGATGACAGGAGCGCATTGGGATAGAGCAAATCACACTCAGTACCCGCATGGGTTTTCAACCAACTACTGGTGGCAGTTTATGAATACAACCGCTCACATAAACAACAAGACCAATTGTTATGCTTGTGCACACATGCCACTGTCTACACATTCTTCTGGACTGTGGCCATATAGCATCACTGAGAGCGAGACAGTTTGTTTGCTTGCCTTAGCAACACATCCAGGAGTAAAACGTACTTGGAACACTGCCAATTTTTCAACTCCCCTGAACCTGAATGGGAAGATTGATTCACCAGTAGCTGGGAAGGTGAACTGCTCTGGTAAGACAGATCTGCTAGCTTGGCCCCAAGTTCCTGATCCACTGCCGGACATCATACTGTTAAAAAAACTGGAAGCAGGCCAGTTACCTATGTGTTTCAAGGGCAATGGGTCAGCCCAAGTTGGGGATTTGCCATGGCATCTATGCAATGTCACCTATTCTTTTTGCCCATGTTTGAACAGAATTAGGTGTCTGACGTGTTTGATGAATGCCAGGTGTGCAATGAAATTCAACGAGCAGCAGACTGTGCATTTGACTCTTCATACCAAATGACACTTACTGAGGGAAGACAGAATGTGACCAAATGCTCAACAATCGCACCAACACCTAAAGGTACAAGGGTGTTAGCAGATTGGTATTTCTTATGTGGACATAAGGCTTACCCATCTTTACCAGCAAAATGGGGAGGTCTATGTGCACTCATGAAATTGTCTGATCATGTTTTCTTCATGGAGGGAATTGAACATCATCCAGGATCAAAGACAAAGAGAGACATACAGAGTGTAAGCACAGGGCTCACAGATTTAAGTGAGGTCCCCTGGGAGTTTCGAATCTGGGGACCCGGAGCCAAGTTCTTACAAGGATTATTCCCATGGATTGGGGTTGGGAAAGTTGGAACTCATGTAGAAATCAACAGATATGCACTACTGAGACACATAAATTGGACCCAGACCCTTGGAACAGCCTTAGCAGAGGAGCAAAAGGCCATAAGGACAATGGTTTTGCAAAACAGACTGACTTTGGACTTGATAACTGCATCGCAAGGAGGAGTATGCAAATTGATAGGAGAAACATGTTGTACGTTCATACCAGATGGATATACAAGTGGAGGAGACATCTATGAAGCACTGCAGAATTTAACCACATTGCAGAAATACATGATGAATCGCACACCAGGAGTAGATGCACCACAAGGCTGGATAGCTTGGTTACTGTCTGGTCCTTGGTGGCATTTTCTTTTGAAAATATTAACTCCTGTTTTTGGACTGTTGACACTGATTTGCTTATGTATAGGATGCATTTTACCGTGTATAAGAACAATGCTAACTAAAATGATTTCTGATACATTTGTTAATTATGTACTTTTACAACAATATGAAATGACTGAAATGAATGACATGACAGAAGCCTGTGTATGAATGACGCCTGCACTGAAAATGTTAAGCAAGAGGTGCATGGCTGAGAATATACTACACAGGAATAATTTGGAGCATAAAAATCACAAAACAGGAGGGAATGATAGAGTGAATTGTTAAATGTTGTCATTTTTATGCTTACCATCCATCTCTACATTGTTTAGCTGTCTGTTGAAAGGAATTCTTTCTGATCTCCCCCACCCAGATTCTTGAGGATCTGGGTGGGGTTCTGTAGTGTTTTTATCACGGACACAAGGTCTGTTTGATGTTTGGTAAAACTTCCTGCCCTTTGTATGGTTTCACTGTGTTATCTATGGTAAACCATACATTGGGTGTGGGGGAGATTACCCTCTTTATGACCAAGGATGTTCCTCCTGCTTTTATGTTTTATGACCCTTTGATCAGAACACACACACACACACACACACACGCACACACACACATACAGTGCCTTGTCTTTGTAACCAAGGGGGGTTACGAGGGGAGGTGTTTGTAAACTATTGTTTGAATGTTTTCAATAAAAGGCAGCGAGAGGAGGCCATCGTCGGGGTCATTCGTAATGAGCTAAGATACCAACGAGGCCTCCCTTGCAAGTAAACGATCGAACGCTGTTGCCTTGTTTTTCTTTCACGGGAATAAGTCCTGGATACAGCGGGGTCTGAGTTTAGACTCAACACTTTCTGTACACCGTTATATTTGTGCCACAAAACCAACCAATTACTGTTTTGCTCTCCAATTAGCTCACCATCCACTGTAGCCAAACCCAGGCAAATATCCCAGAATGCATTTCGTCCAAAACTCAAATGACGCAGTGGCGGGAGAACGCAGAGTGGCGGAGTTTGAAATATTACTCTTTCTGGATCACAAAATAAACTTTTAAGATATTTTCACGTCATATCCCCTGATGTAAAATGTTCTGTTCTTTTTTAAACAGCTGACTCTGAATTAAATCTAACATAAAAAATATTTAAATTTCGGAGGAATCATTTTCATAATATGACGGGTGAAATTCAAAATAGACTGACAGTTCTCCAAGTAAGACTTCAGTATTAAATAAAACGGTCCAGTTATGAAGCTGAACTTTAATCTCAGCCAAACCGCTTTACTCAGGAACAAATCAAACACTGAAATAAACTAAACCTTAACATTTAGAAGTTTTCTAAGTGGCTTATATATCATGTTTAACCTGAGTAGCAAAAGTGAAAACGGGAGTCCACCTGGTCAGCCAGGGCTGGACTGGGACAAAAAATCGGCCCGGGTATTTTGACTAGAGAGACTGGACCACCAGGTATTAGTGGAAAAACCATAAAGCCTTTGAATGAAAAAAAAAAAACACAAAAATGCTGTTGTGACAGTGATGTACACTGTCTTTTTGGTATATATGTATGATTTCTATACAGTTTACATCAGATGACCACTTAAGGACATTTCATGGTTTTCATCTTCACGTTTCCCTCTCATCAGATATCCAAACCAATATCATGACCAGCAGCTTTATGGCTGTGGCTCCAGCAAACATCAGCTGATACTAGAAAGTAATATTAAATTCCAAAAAGAGCTTATCAAGCTTAAATGTGCTGCTGTTGTTTAGCGTGACATCCACTGGTTTCCTCTTTCTGGCCCAAAGTGGGCGATAAATAAACAACAGAAACAGAAAAGCCGATCCCACTGATCATTGATCAGTTTCATGATTGAAGTAGCAAGAGGAGAGGGAGGGGAGAGAATGAAAGGAGAAGAGGCAGCTGTGCAGAGTAAAGACACAGAATAACTCCAGCTTGGTGTCTTTTCTAGCTGAAGTATGGGACAGATCGCTTCCTCTTCACCTCAATACTGATGTTTTGTAATTGGTCCATCTCAGAGTCGTTCATGACAAATTGGCCAATCCACCACCTTTCACCTTCTTGTTTTGGTTTATACTGTTACAAAAACAAACATAAAAACAATTAAAGCTGCAAGCAGCGTTATGAGGGCCCTCGCACTCCGGCGCGTCGAGCCACGCCCAACTCCTACAACCAGCACGTCCGATCTGATGTCACATTGATGGAATTCATGCATTTAACCACCAGCTAACATTTCATCTCATTCAATCATGATTATAGTCATCCCACTAGGTGGCGCTCTAACCATTACCGAAATGGCATAACAATCATTTCCGAGTTCGAGTCTCATCACGCTTGCGACCTTTGGGAGAGATTGGATATGGTGTTTTTGAGTGATAGCAGATTACTGCTTTTTGGCGAGAGATTGAAACTCCACGTGCCGCCACGACCACCCCGTTTCCCTGAATGTAAAAAGCTTCGCAATTTAACATCACAAAGGTCTTTGGATTCCACGCACTGGAGATCGCGTAAATCTGATGAAATCCCTTGGAGGAGTTCGTGAAAGAAAGGTGCCTGAAAAGAAGGGGAAATATCGCCAAAATTACACATTAATTTCAAAATGGCTGACTTCCTGTTGGATTTGGGATATTGCTCCAAGAGACTTTTTTGTACATCTTGATATCTTTCACAAGTTTACCAGGTTTCAGACTCATACATAAAACACAGAGCAGGGGCTGTTGTTTTGAAATTTTGTAGGGGGCACTGTGGAGCCATTTTGCGCTAATCAATGAAAATGGTAAAATAACAAGAAAGCGCTCATCACATTGGAGGGGTGCACCAAATTTCAAGACATTTTAAACTTTCAGAGCCCCTCAAAAGCCACTTCATTGTTCATGGTGAACCGTGTTGCCACCAGGGTGCGCCGTTCAGTTTACAGTCACAATTTTCTCACTGAAGCATCATGAAGAACTGATGGTGATATTCACCGCTTTTGAAGTGGCCACAATGAACCTGTAAAAATCAGTGCAACAAATGTAAGACATGACATTTCCTGTTCCCACTAGGTGGCGCTCTACGTAGTCCTGACAATGGGCACATCAACCTGTTCAGGGCTGGTCTTACATGATGCCTTTAAAGTCTGGTACTGATCAGACTGGATTTCATTGAGTTATACTCATTTGTTTCTTAATGGCGAGACATCAATGTTCGCCATGCTGCTGGGGTCACACCCTTTTGTGAAAAGTCACAGTTTTCACGGTAACCCAAGACCAACTGCTTAAGGCTTTCCTGGAGAAATTTGAGGCTGCAGATGTCAACCATAACAATACTGTACCCCAAAGTGTAAAACATGACATTTCCTGCTCCCACTAGGTGGCGCTGTCCCTGGTGTCAAATATGGCAGTTGAAATATGTTCAGGGGTGGAGCCTTATCATATGTGTGCTCTTTGGTCCACGTCGGACCATGTATGACAGAATGAGAGGCAATAAGATTTTCATGGCGAGTCATCGAAATTCGCCGTGGCGCCACGGCCTCACAGTATCGCGAAAACTCAAAAGCTCCGCAATTTAACATGGCCCAGGTGTGTAGTTGAAACTGACCAAAGATGAAGCATATACGACCAAATCCCAAGGAGGAGTTCGAAAAAGTTCGAGGCATGGAAATGGCAAAATTAGAGCCAAAATGTGACCTTCAATCCAAAATGGCGGACTTCCTGTTGGGTTTGCGTCAATGGTCCCACTGACTTTTTTGTTCGTCTTGGCATGATACACATGTGTGCCAGATTTCATACATGTAGCTCAAACGATGTGTTCGTAGGGCTGCATTTAACAAGGCATAGGTGGCGCTACAGAGCCATTTCCCAATGCTCATATGTAAAACCATTAAAATACAAAATTTTTCACCAGACCTGGCATGTGTGCAAAATTTCATGAATTTTTGAGCATGTTTAGGCCCTCAAAAAGGCCCTTGTTTTGCCTGAATAATAATAATAATTAAAGCTGCAAGCAGCGATATGAGGGCCCTCGCACCCCCGGCGCGTCGAGCCAAGCCCAACACCTAAAACCAGCGCTTCCGATCTGATGTCACAATGATGGAATTCATGAATTTAACCACCAGCTAAAATTTCATCTCATTCAACCATTATTATAGTCGTCCCACTAGGTGGCGCTCTAACCATTACTGACAAATGGCATAACAAACATTTCCGAGCTCGAGTCTCATCACGCCTGTGACCTTTGGGAGAGATTGGACATTGTGTTTTTGAGCGACAGCAGGTTACTGCATTTTGGCGAGTGATTGAAACTCCACGTGCCGCCATGACCACCCCGTTTCCCTGAACGTAAAAAGCTTCGCAATTTAACATCACAAAGGTCTTTAGATTCCACACACAGGAGATCGCGTAAATCTAATGAAATCCCTTGGAGGAGTTCGTCAAAGTATGAGGCCTGAAAAGAGGGGAAAATGTCGCCAAATTTACACATTAATTTTAAAATGGCTGACTTCCTGTTGGATTTGGGATATTGCTCCAAGAGACTTTTTTGTACAGCTTGATATCTCCAATAAGCTTGCCAGGTTTCAAACTCATACATAAAACACAGAGCAGGGGCTGTTGTTTTGAAATTTTGTAGGGGGCGCTGTGGAGCCATTTTGCGATGTTCAAGGAAAATGAACATATAAAAAGAAATCCCTCATAACATTAGAGGTGTGCGCCAAATTTCAAGACTTTTTAAACTTTTCAAGCCCCTCAAAAGCCACTTCATCTTTCATGGTGAACTGCGTTGCCACCAGGGTGCGCCGTTCAGTTTATAGTCACAATTTTCTCACTGAAGCATCAAGAGGGACTGATGGTGATATTCACCGCTTTTGAGGTGGCCACGATGAACCTGTGAAAATCAGTACAACAAAATGAAAGACATGACATTTCCTGGTGCCACTAGGTGGCGCTCTACGTATTCCTGACAATGGGCATATCAATCTGTTCAGGGCGGGTCTGACATCATCCCTGTAAAATCTGGTACTGATCACATTGGATTTCATTGAGTTACACTAATTTGTTTCTTCATGGCGAGACCTCAATGTTCGCCATGCTGCTGGGGTCACACCCTTCAGCGAAAACTCACAGTTTTCTCTGTAACCCAAGACCAACTCCTTAAGGCTTTCCTGGAGAAATTTGAGGCTGCAGATGTCACCCATTACAATACTGTACCCCAAAGTGTAAAACATGACATTTCCTGTTCCCACTAGGTGGCGCTGTCCCTGATGTCAAATATGGCACTTGAAATATGTTCAGGGGTGGAGCCTTATCATATGTGTCCACTTTGGTCAAGGTCGGACAATGTATGACAGAACGAGAGGCAATAAGATTTTCATGGCGAGTCATCGAAATTCGCCGTGGCGCCACGGCCTCACCGTATCCCGAAAACTCAAAAGCTCCGCAATTTAACATGGCCCAGGTGTGTAGTTGACACTGACCAAATATGAAGCTTGTCCGATGAAATACCAATGAGGAGTTCGCAAAAGTTCGAGGCGTGGAAATGGCAAAATTAGAGCCAAAATGTCACCTTCACTTCCAAATGGCGGACTTCCTGTTGGGTTTGCGTCAATGGTCCCACTGACTTTTTTGTTCGTCTTGGCATGATACACATCTGTGCCAAATTTCATACATGTAGCTAAAACGATGTGTTCGTAGGGCTGCATTTAACAAGGCATAGGTGGCGCTACAGAGCCATTTCCCAGTGCTCATATGTAAAACCATTAAAATACAAAATTTTTCACCAGACCTGGCATGTGTGCAAAATTCCAAGAGTTTTCGAGCATGTTAAAGCCCTCAAAAAGGGATATTGCTCCCTTCTTTTGCCTGAATAATAATAATAATAATAATAATAATAATAATAAGAAACAGAGCAGATACAATAGGGCCTTCGCACAGTCAGTGCTCGGGCCCTAATTAAAGCTGCAAGCAGCGATATGAGGGCCCTCGCACCCCGGCGGTCGAGCCAAGCCCAACACCTAAAACCAGCGCTTCCGATCTGATGTCACATTGATGGAATTCATGCATTTAACCACCAGCTAAAATTTCATCTCACTCAACCATTATTATAGTCGTCCCACTAGGTGGCGCTCTAACCATTACTGACAAATGGCATAACAAACATTTCCGAGCTCGAGTCTCATCAAGCCTGCGACCTTTGGGAGAGATTGGACATTGTGTTTTTGAGCGACAGCAGGTTACTGCTTTTTGGCGAGTGATTGAAACTCCACGTGCCGCCATGACCACCCCGTTTCCCTGAACGTAAAAAGCTTCGCAATTTAACATCACAAAGGTCTTTAGATTCCACACACAGGAGATCGCGTAAATCTAATGAAATCCCTTGGAGGAGTTCGTCAAAGTATGAGGCCTGAAAAGAGGGGAAAATGTCGCCAAATTTACACCTTAATTTTAAAATGGCTGACTTCCTGTTGGATTTGGGATATTGCTCCAAGAGACTTTTTGTACATCTTGATATCTCCAATAAGCTTGCCAGGTTTCAAACTCATACATAAACACAGAGCAGGGGCTGTTGTTTTGAAATTTTGTAGGGGGCGCTGTGGAGCCATTTTGCGCTGTTCAAGGAAAATGAACATATAAAAAGAAATCCCTCATCACATTAGAGGTGTGCGCCAATTTTCAAGACTTTTTAAACTTTCCAAGCCCCTCAAAAGCCACTTCATTTCATGGTGAACGCGATGCCACCAGGGTGCGCCGTTCAGTTTAAAGTCACAATTTTCTCACTGAAGCATCACGAGGGACTGATGTTAATATTCACCGCTTTTGAGGTGGCCACGATGAACCTGTGAAAATCAGTACAACAAAATGAAAGACATGACATTTCCTGGTGCCACTAGGTGGCGCTCTACGTATTCCTGACAATGGGCATATCAATCTGTTCAGGGCGGGTCTGACATCATCCCTGTAAAATCTGGTACTGATCACATTGGATTTCATTGAGTTACACTAATTTGTTTCTTCATGGCGAGACCTCAATGTTCGCCATGCTGCTGGGGTCACACCCTTCAGCGAAAACTCACAGTTTTCTCTGTAACCCAAGACCAACTCCTTAAGGCTTTCCTGGAGAAATTTGAGGCTGCAGATGTCACCCATTACAATACTGTACCCCAAAGTGTAAAACATGACATTTCCTG
Source organism: Oreochromis niloticus (assembly GCF_001858045.2). Lineage (NCBI taxonomy): Eukaryota > Metazoa > Chordata > Actinopteri > Cichliformes > Cichlidae > Oreochromis > Oreochromis niloticus. Next base: position 36,174,078 of record NC_031981.2, on the reverse strand, counting down.
TTCCCACTAGGTGGCGCTGTCCCTGATGTCAAATATGGCAGTTGAAATATGTTCAGGGGTGGAGCCTTATCATATGTGTCCACTTTGGTCAAGGTCGGACAATGTATGACAGAACGAGAGGCAATAAGATTTTCATGGCGAGTCATCGAAATTCGCCGTGGCGCCATGGCCTCACCGTATCCCGAAAACTCAAAAGCTCCGCAATTTAACATGGCCCAGGTGTGTAGTTGACACTGACCAAATATGAACTTGTACGATGAAATTCCAATGAGGAGTTCGCAAAAGTTCGAGGCATGGAAATGGCAAAATTAGAGCCAAAATGTCACCTTCACTTCCAAATGGCGGACTTCCTGTTGGGTTTGCGTCAATGGGCCCACAGACTTTTTTGTTCGTCTTGGCATGATACACATGTGTGCCAGATTTCAGACATGTAGCTCAAACGATGTGTTCGTAGGGCTGCATTTAACAAGGCATAGGTGGCGCTACAGAGCCATTTCCCAGTGCTCATATGTAAACCATAAAATACAAAATTTTTCACCAGACCTGGCATGTGTGCAAAATTTCAAGAGTTTTTGAGCATGTTAAAGCCCTCAAAAAGGCCCTTGTTTGCCTGAAAAATAATAATAATAATTAAAGCTGCAAGCAGCGATATGAGGGCCCTCGCACCCCCGGCGCGTCGAGCCAAGCCCACACCTAAAACCAGCGCTTCCGATGTGATGTCACATTGATGGAATTCATGCATTTAACCACCAGCTAAAATTTCATCTCATTCAACCATTATTATAGTCGTCCCACTAGGTGGCGCTCTAACCATTACTGACAAATGGCATAACAAACATTTCCGAGCTCGAGTCTCATCACGCCTGCGACCTTTGGGAGAGATTGGACATTGTGTTTTTGAGCGACAGCAGGTTACTGCTTTTTGGCGAGTGATTGAAACTCCACGTGCCGCCATGACCACCCCGTTTCCCTGAACGTAAAAAGCTTCGCAATTTAACATCACAAAGGTCTTTAGATTCCACACACAGGAGATCGCGTAAATCTAATGAAATCCCTTGGAGGAGTTCGTCAAAGTATGAGGCCTGAAAAGAGGGGAAAATGTCGCCAAATTTACACATTAATTTTAAAATGGCTGACTTCCTGTTGGATTTGGGATATTGCTCCAAGAGACTTTTTGTACATCTTGATATGTCCAATAAGCTTGCCAGGTTTCAAACTCATACATAAAACACAGAGCAGGGGCTGTTGTTTTGAAATTTTGTAGGGGCGCTGTGGAGCCATTTTGCGCTGTTCAAGGAAAATGAACATATAAAAAGAATCGCTCATCACATTAGAGGTGTGCGCCAAATTTCAAGACTTTTAAACTTTTCAAGCCCCTCAAAAGCCACTTCATCTTTCATGGTGAACTGCGTTGCCACCAGGGTGCGCCGTTCAGTTTATAGTCACAATTTTCTCACTGAAGCATCAAGAGGGACTGATGGTGATATTCACCGCTTTTGAGGTGGCCACGATGAACCTGTGAAAATCAGTACAACAAAATGAAAGACATGACATTTCCTGGTGCCACTAGGTGGCGCTCTACGTATTCCTGACAATGGGCATATCAATCTGTTCAGGGCGGGTCTGACATCATCCCTGTAAAATCTGGTACTGATCACATTGGATTTCATTGAGTTACACTAATTTGTTTCTTCATGGCGAGACCTCAATGTTCGCCATGCTGCTGGGGTCACACCCTTCAGCGAAAACTCACAGTTTTCTCTGTAACCCAAGACCAACTCCTTAAGGCTTTCCTGGAGAAATTTGAGGCTGCAGATGTCACCCATTACAATACTGTACCCCAAAGTGTAAAACATGACATTTCCTGTTCCCACTAGGTGGCGCTGTCCCTGATGTCAAATATGGCACTTGAAATATGTTCAGGGGTGGAGCCTTATCATATGTGTCCACTTTGGTCAAGGTCGGACAATGTATGACAGAACGAGAGGCAATAAGATTTCATGGCGAGTCATCGAAATTCGCCGTGGCGCCACGGCCTCACCGTATCGCGAAAACTCAAAAGCTCCGCAATTTAACATGGCCCAGGGTGTAGTTGACACTGACCAAATATGAAGCTTGTCGATGAAATTCCAATGAGGAGTTCGCAAAAGTTCGAGGCGTGGAAATGGCAAAATTAGAGCCAAAATGTCACTTTCACTTCCAAATGGCGGACTTCCTGTTGGGTTTGCGTCAATGGTCCCACTGACTTTTTTGTTCGTCTTGGCATGATACACATCTGTGCCAAATTTCATACATGTAGCTAAACGATGTGTTCGTAGGGCTGCATTTAACAAGGCATAGGTGGCGCTACAGAGCCATTTCCCAGTGCTCATATGTAAAACCATTAAAATACAAAATTTTTCACCAGACCTGGCATGTGTGCAAATTCCAAGAGTTTTCGAGCATGTTAAAGCCCTCAAAAAGGCCCTTCTTTTGCCTGAATAATAATAATAATAATAATAATTAAAGCTGCAAGCAGCGATATGAGGGCCCTCGCACCCCGGCACGTCGAGCCAAGCCCAACACCTAAAACCAGCGCTTCCGATCTGATGTCACATGATGGAATTCATGCATTAACCACCAGCTAAAATTTCATCTCATTCAACCATTATTATAGTTGTCCCACTAGGTGGCGCTCTAACCATTACTGACAAATGGCATAACAAACATTTCCGAGCTCGAGTCTCATCACGCCTGTGACCTTTGGGAGAGATTGGACATTGTGTTTTTGAGCGACAGCAGGTTACTGCTTTTTGGCGAGTGATTGAAACTCCACGTGCCGCCATGACCACCCCGTTTCCCTGAACGTAAAAAGCTTCGCAATTTAACATCACAAAGGTCTTTAGATTCCACACACAGGAGATCGCGTAAATCTAATGAAATCCTTGGAGGAGTTCGTCAAAGTATGAGGCCTGAAAAGAGGGAAAATGTCGCCAAATTTACACATTAATTTTAAAATGGCTGACTTCCTGTTGGATTTGGGATATTGCTCCAAGAGACTTTTTGTACATCTTGATATCTCCAATAAGCTTGCCAGGTTTCAAACTCATACATAAAACACAGAGCAGGGGCTGTTGTTTTGAATTTTGTAGGGGGCGCTGTGGAGCCATTTTGCCCTCTTCAAGGAAAGAACATATAAAAGAAATCCCTCATCACATTAGAGGTGTGCGCCAAATTTCAAGACTTTTTAAACTTTTCAAGCCCCTCAAAAGCCACTTCATCTTTCATGGTGAACTGCGCTGCCACCAGGGTGCGCCGTTCAGTTTATAGTCACAATTTTCTCACTGAAGCATCAAGAGGGACTGATGGTGATATTCACCGCTTTTGAGGTGGCCACGATGAACCTGTGAAAATCAGTACAACAAAATGAAAGACATGACATTTCCTGGTGCCACTAGGTGGCGCTCTACGTATTCCTGACAATGGGCATATCAATCTGTTCAGGGCGGGTCTGACATCATCCCTGTAAAATCTGGTACTGATCAGATTGGATTTCATTGAGTTACACTAATTTGTTTCTTCATGGCGAGACCTCAATGTTCGCCATGCTGCTGGGGTCACACCCTTCAGCGAAAACTCACAGTTTCTCTGTAACCCAAGACCAACTCCTTAAGGCTTTCCTGGAGAAATTTGAGGCTGCAGATGTCACCCATTACAATACTGTACCCAAAGTGTAAAACATGACATTTCCTGTCCCACTAGGTGGCGCTGTCCCTGGTGTCAATATGGCAGTTGAAATATGTTCAGGGGTGGAGCCTTATCATATGTGTCCACTTTGGTCAAGGTCGGACAATGTATGACAGAACGAGAGGCAATAAGATTTCATGGCGAGTCATCGAAATTCGCCGTGGCGCCACGGCCTCACAGTAACCCGAAACTCAAAAGCTCCGCAATTTAACATGGCCCAGGTGTGTAGTTGACACTGACCAAATATGAAGCTTGTACGATGAAATTCCAATGAGGAGTTCGCAAAAGTTCGAGGCATGGAAATGGCAAATTAGAGCCAAATGTCACCTTCACTTCCAATGGCGGACTCCTGTTGGGTTTGCGTCAATGGTCCCAATGACTTTTTTGGTTGTCTTGGCATGATACACATGTGTGCCAGATTTCAGACATGTAGCTCAAACGATGTGTTCGTAGGGCTGCATTTAACAGCGCATAGGTGGCGCTCTAGAGCCATTTCCCAGTGCTCATATGTAAAACCAATAAAATACAAAATTTTCACCAGACCTGGCATGTGTGCAAAATTCAAGAGTTTTTGAGCATGTTAAAGCCCTCAAAAAGGCCTTGTTTTGCCTGAATAATAATAATAATAATATAATAATAATAAGAAACGGAGCAGATACAATAGGGCTTCGCACTCGAAGTGCCGGCCCTAATAATAAGAAACAGGCAGATACAATAGGGCCTCGCATTGTGCTCGGGCCCTAATTAAGCTGCAAGCAGCGTTATGAGGGCCTCGCACCCGGCACGTCGGGCCACGCCCAACACCTACAACCAGCACGTACGATCTGATGTCACATTGATGGAATTCATGCCTAGAACCACCAGCTAACGATTCATCTCATTCAACCATTATTATAGTCGTCCACTAGGTGGCGCTCTAACCATTACTGACAAATGGCATAACAAACATTTCCGACCTTGAGTCTCATCACGCCTGCGACCTTTGGGAGAGATTGGACATGGTTTTTGAGCGACAGCAGGTTACTGCTTTTTGGCGAGTAATTGAAACTCCACGTGCCGCATGACCACCCGTTTCCCTGAACGTAAAAGCTTCGCAATTTAACATCACAAAGGTCTTTAGATTCCACACACAGGAGATCGCGTAATCTAATGAATCCCTGGAGGAGTTCGTCAAAGTATGAGGCCTGAAAAGAGGGGAAAATGTCGCCAAATTTACACATTAATTTTAAATGGCTGACTTCCTGTTGGATTTGGGATATTGCTCCAAGAGACTTTTTGTACATCTTGATATCTCCAATAAGCTTGCCAGGTTTCAAACTCATACATAAAACACAGAGGCAGGGGCTGTTGTTTTGAAATTTGTAGGGGCGCTGTGGAGCCATTTTGCGCTGTTCAAGGAAAATGAACATATAAAAAAATCCCTCATCACATTAGAGGTGTGCGCCAAATTTCAAGACTTTTTAACTTTTCAAGCCCCTCAAAAGCCACTTCATCTTTCATGGTGAACTGCGTTGCCACCAGGGTGCGCCGTTCAGTTTATAGTCACATTTTCTCACTGAAGCATCAAGAGGGACTGATGGTGATATTCACCGCTTTGAGGTGGCCACGATGAACCTGTGAAATCAGTACAACAAATGAAAGACATGACATTTCCTGGTGCCACTAGGTGGCGCTCTACGTATTCCTGACAATGGGCATATCAATCTGTTCAGGGCGGGTCTGACATCATCCCTGTAAATCTGTACTGATCACATTGGATTTCATTGAGTTACACTAATTGTTTCTTCATGGCGAGACCTCAATGTTCGCCATGCTGCTGGGGTCACACCCTTCAGCGAAAACTCACAGTTTTCTCTGTAACCCAAGACCAACTCCTTAAGGCTTTCCTGGAGAAATTTGAGGCTGCAGATGTCACCCATTACAATACTGTACCCCAAAGTGTAAAACATGACATTTCCTGTTCCCACTAGGTGGCGCTGTCCCTGATGTCAAATATGGCAGTTGAAATATGTTCAGGGGTGGAGCCTTATCATATGTGTCCACTTTGGTCAAGGTCGGACAATGTATGACAGAACGAGAGGCAATAAGATTTTCATGGCGAGTCATCGAAATTCGCCGTGGCGCCACGGCCTCACAGTAACCCGAAAACTCAAAAGCTCCGCAATTTAACATGGCCCAGGTGTGTAGTTGACACTGACCAAATATGAAGCTTGTACGATGAAATTCCAATGAGGAGTTCGCAAAAGTTCGAGGCATGGAAATGGCAAAATTAGAGCCAAAATGTCACCTTCACTTCCAAATGGCGGACTTCCTGTTGGGTTTAGGACATGGCCATAATAGACTTTTTGTGCGTCTCCGAACGTTAGATATGTGTTCCGAGTTTTATACATGTAGGTCATACCCATCTCGGGGGCTCGCGTTTCTCATTTTTCTAGGTGGCGCTACTGAGCCAATTTCCCTGGACATGTCTACGGACATTAAAATACGTAAATTTTCACCAGACCTGACGCGTGTGCAAAATTTCATGAGTTTTCGAGCATGTTTAGGCCCTCAAAGGCCGATTCATTTGCCGAAATAATAAATAATAATAATAATAATAATAAAATAATAAATAATAAAATAAAAAAAAGATAAATAGGGCCTTAATAATTAAAGCTGCAAGCAGCGATGAGGGCCCTCGCACCCCGGCGCGTCGGCCAAGCCCAACACCTAAAACCAGCCTTCCGATCTGATGTCACATTGATGGAATTCATGCATTTAACCACCAGCTAAATTCATCTCATTCAACCATTATTATAGTCGTCCCACTAGGTGGCGCTCTAACCATTACTGACAAATGGCATAACAAACATTTCCGAGCTCGAGTCTCATCACGCCTGCGACCTTTGGGAGAGATTGGACATTGTGTTTTTGAGGACAGCAGTTACTGCTTTTTGGCGAGTGATTGAAACTCCACGTGCCGCCATGACCACCCCGTTTCCCTGAACGTAAAAAGCTTCGCAATTTAACATCACAAAGGTCTTTAGATTCCACACACAGGAGATCGGTTAAATCTGATGAAATCCCTTGGAGGAGTTCGTCAAAGTATGAGGCCTGAAAAGAGGGGAAAAATGTCGCCAAATTACACATTAATTTTAAAATGGCTGACTCCTGTTGGATTTGGGATATTGCTCCCAAGAGACTTTTTTGTACATCTTGATATCTCCTAAGCTTGCCAGGTTTCAAACCTCATACATAAAACACAGAGCAGGGGCTGTTGTTTTGAAATTTGTAGGGGCGCTGTGGAGCCATTTTGCGCTTTCAAGAAAATGAACATAAAAGAAAGCCCTCATCACATTGGAGGTGTGCGCCAAATTTCAAGACTTTTAATTTTCCAAGCCCCTCAAAAGCCAACTTCGTCTTTCATGCTGAACTGCGTGCCACCAAGGGTGCGCCGTTCAGTTTAAAGTCACAATTTTCTCACTGAAGCATCAAAGGACTGATGGTGATATTCACCGCTTTTGAGTGGCCACGATGAACCTGTGAAAATCAGTACAAAAAATGAAAGACATGACATTCCTGTGCCACTAGGTGGCGCTCTACGTATTCCTGACAATGGGCATATCAAATCT